>NC_133655.1:226581401-226698151 GCF_009905375.1 Apium graveolens
TGAAGAAGATGAAGAAAGTGAATATTGGTCATTTGTCCATCAAGCAATTGAATGACAGAATAGAAAAGATAGAGGTTAAAACAGAAATTAAAAACAAAAACAATAGAAATGGGAAAGTATGGATTAACAAACATAACAACTACACACCTGATAAGTATGCTCCAAGAAAAATCTGTGTTAAGTATGGTAGTGTTAATCATTTGTCTGTTAACTGCAAACTTGCCATGCCTGCTCCTATATCTGTACCCTCTTATTTTCCCACCATGGATGCCATGCCTTCTATGCCTGTGAATGCTATGTCTGCTCAGAATATGAATGCACAATTTGCTAATATGCCATTTGCACCTAATCTTTATTATGCTGCATTTAATATGCCACAAATGCCATTTAGCATGCCTTACTGGAATAACATGTTTGCAAACAGCATGCCTTTTCCTGTTAATCAAAATATGCATAATAATTATATTTTAATGACTGGTTTCAAAGGTTCAACTCAAATGACTAAGGATGAATCAGAAATTCCCAAGTCAAATGAGGTCAAACTTAAGAAACCAATGAAGAAAGCTAACAAGGCAAGACCCAAGGAAACTTGGGTACCAAAATCAACTTGATTTGATTTTGATGTGTGCAGGGAAACAGAAAGAATCTTTGGTACCTGGATAGTGGATGTTCAAGACACATGACTGGAGATTCTACCCTGCTCACAGAGTTCAAGGAGAGAGATGGCCCAAGTATTACTTTTGAAGATGACAGCAAAGGTTACACTGTAGGATATGGCTTGATTTCAAAAGACAAAGTCATCATTGAGGAGGTTGCCCTAGTGGATGGTCTCAAGTATAATTTGTTGAGTATCATCCAGCTTTGTGATAAGGGCAATTCAGTCACCTTCAACTCAGAAGCCTGTGTTGTGACAAACAAAAGAAGCAACAAAGTGATTCTCACTGGTGTGAAAAAGGAAATGTGTATTTAGCTGACTTCAACTCACCTAATGCAGAATCTGTCACTTATCTTCTCATTAAAGCAAGTCAAGATGAAAGTTGGCTATGGCACACGATGCTATCCCATCTAAACTTCAAGACCATGAATGAGCTTGTTAAAAACGAGCTGGTTAGAGGTATTCCTCAAGTGGAGTTTTCTAAGGATGGATTGTGTGATGCCTGCTAAAAGGGAAAGCAGATTAAAGCATCATTCAGAAAGAAGCTTGATTCAATAATTGAAGAACCTTTATAATTGTTACACATGGATTTATGTGTCAATGTATTGTCCATCTCAAGGAAAAGATTTTGCCTAGTAATTATAGATGATTTCTCAAAGTTCTCTTGGATATATTTCATAAAGTCTAAAGATGAGGCTAGTGAAATCATCATCAATCACATAAGGCAAGTCAACAATCATCCTGATTTTAAAGTAAGAAGAATCAGGAGTGACAATGGAACCGAGTTCAAGAATTCTGTGATAAGATCATTTTGTGAAGAGAATGGGATAATGCATGAGTTTTCTGCAGCAAGAACTCCACAACAAAATGGAGTAGTGGAAAGAAAGAACAGATATCATATTGAAGCTACAAGGACAATGTTTGAAGAGTCAAAGTTACCAACATATTTCTGGGTTGAAGCTGTGAATACTTCCTGCTACACTCAGAACATTTCTTTGATTAATCAAGCAAAGTGTATGAAACCCTACCAATTGTTCAAGAACAAGAAACCAACTCTAAATTTTCTTCATGTCTTTGGCTGCAAGTGTTATATCTTGAGAAATCAAACTGATCAACATGGGAAGTTTGATGTTAAAGCAGATGAAGGAATTTTTGTTGGATATGTTGTGGGAAAAGCATATAGGGTCTACAATCTAAGAACCAACATTGTTATGGAATCAAAACATGTTGTGTTTGATGACAAAAAGATTGAAGGACTGCAAGATGGAGATTTTCATGAAAGTCTCAAGTTTGATAATGTGGAGATGGTTAGTGATGACAGTGATGATGAAAGTGATCAAGAAATAATGAATAAGGATAATGCAGAAAAGTCCATAATAAATGAAGCACAAAATTCAACACCTGTCGAGTTGTAAAATGTTTCATCCGTCGGGAGACAATCTTACTTATTCGTCGGGAGACAATCAGTTTCATCTGTGGGGACATAAAGTGCACCATCCGTTGGGTCATCAAGAGAAGCTGAAAGTCAGAATAGATCACTTACAGAAAGTTCCCCTTTCTCAAATCAAAGATTCACAAACTCAGGGGGAGTTTCTAATAATCAAAACTCAGTCACACATCAAGACAACAATGAGGCCTCTTCATCTAGAGCTAATCTACCTCAACAAAGGAAATGGACTAAAGATCACCCTTTTGAGCTCATCATTGGTGATGCATCTTCTAGAGTTAAAACAAGAAGAGCAACTCAAGAGGAATGTCTATATAGCAGCTTCCTATCTAAGTAAGAACCAAAGAAGATAGAAGAAGCTTTGTTGGATTCTGATTGGATTTTATCTATGCAGGAGGAGCTAAACCAATTCGAAAGGAACAAGGTATGGAAGCTGATACCCAAACCTAAAGGAAAGAATCCAATTGACCCCAAGTGGGTATTCAGAAACAAGATGGATGAAAATGGCATAGTGGTCAGAAACAAAGCTAGATTGGTTGTTAAGGGCTATTGTCAACAAGAAGGAATAGATTTTGATGAAACTTTTTCTCCTGTTGCAAGACTTGAAGCTATCAGAATTTTTTTAGCCTATGCAGCCCATGCCAATTTCAAGGTCTATCAAATGGATGTCAAAAGTGCTTTTCTAAATGGAGATTTAGAGGAGGAAGTCTATGTCAATCAACCTCTTGGTTTTGAAGATCCAAATTTTCCAGAATATGTCTACTATCTTTTGAAAGCACTTTATGGACTGAAGCAAGCACCTAGAGCCTGGTATGACACTTTATCAAAGTTTCTTTTGGAAAATCACTTCACAAGAGGTACTGTTGATAAAACTTTATTCTTTAGAAATGTTAATGGCTCTAGTATACTTATTCAAATTTATGTAGATGATATTATATTTGGCTCTACAGATGAAAAACTTTGCAAAAAGTTTGCCAAATTGATGAAAAGTAAGTATGAAATGAGCATGATTGGAGAACTAACGTACTTTCTTGGTTTACAAGTTAAGCAAGTTAATGATGGAATATTCATTAGTCAAACTAAATACATTCATGATCTTTTAAATAAGTTTGATCTAATGGATTGCACATCTGCAAAAACTCCCATGGCCACTGCAACTAAGCTTGAATTAAACGCTATTGAAAAGTCTGTGGATATTTCAAGCTATAGGGGAATGGTTGACTCACTTCTGTACTTAACAGCTAGTAGGCCAGATATAATATTTGCTACTTGTCTTTGTGCTAGATTTTAGGTTGATCCTAGAGAATCTCACTTAGTAGCTATCAAGAGAATTTTCAGATATTTCAAGGGAACACCAAAATTTGGCATTTGGTACCCTAGAGAGTCTGGTTTTGATCTAACTGGTTATTCAGATGCAGATTTTGCATTCTAGTCCTCAATGATACTATAGAAATGGGTTGAATATAGTATCTACAATCAATTCGATTATGAACACAAGTATGTAACAGAAAACAAGTTTATTCAATATATCAAACTCTGTTACAGTAAATTTAATCTACTCTCTCAGTGATGTATGATATCACTAAGAGCTACTAAGGTTACAATGAATAATATTCTCGTGAATGATAACACTTATAGTGTAAACCCTAATCTGTGTATATATTACACAGTTACAAGATAACTACCAATTGATATGATAATGATTTTGTTTCCTAGAATACATCAATCAGAGATTATCTACTGCAGTCATATAGCTGTCCAATTCTTCATGCATATCTTTATTTGTTTAATCCAGATCCTCTCCTATAAATCAGCCGCTTTTCATCCCTGAAATGTATCCGCACTTAAGTCCTGATATAAGTTCTGACGCCTTAAGTTCTGATAACTTCCTGTCTTTAGTAAGTTCTGATTTTTAATTAAGTTCTGATATTCTGATAATAAGTTCTGAAACTAAACAAATCAGATTAGACATGACATCACAAATATATCTAACAATCTCCCCCAACTTGTAAATTATGAAAAATATACAAGTTAATAGATTTGATGATGTCAAAAATATTTAAGTACAAATGCAATGAGATATTATTTAAAACAGCTAAATACAACTTACAATACATGTAGCTTTACCAATATCACTGGATCAATCTGAATCCAAAGTGATTCCTTGTAAAGTCTGTTACCAGTTTGTCCTCAGCATTTCTCAGAACTTCAACTAACTGTGCTTTGACTTACATCAGTTCTTCATCTTCATTATCACCAATATGATAAATGGCTGCTCCAAGTGCAGGAATTGATGTTCTTTCAAGCCCATCTCCAAGTCTGATAACTCTAGCATGTGAAGAGTCTTCTTTGTAGTATAGACACTTTCCCTTCAGAATTACTTCAATCTTGGCAGACTTCTTCTTCATAGAATTTTCCCTTCCATTATCTTCAGTAATTTTTGGAATGTATTCAGAAGCTTTTACACCAGAAATTCTAGGAAGATCTCTTATAGCCTTCAAAATATAATCTGGCCATCTTCTTGTAACATCAGATTTTACTTCCAGAAGGTAGTGAATATGTTGAAGCTCTTTGACAGACTTCTTTAGCACATCAGAATCTGCTAGTCTGTAAGTTCTGCCATCATTGAGAAACAGGTTCAAATTTTCTTTAACTTCTGATTCATCATGAGTATCCAAGACAATTTGAGCAGACAGCACTTTGTCAAGGTGCTTTTGTTTGATTTCTTCATATGGTTTGTCTGTCAAAATGAAAGAATCTCTGAGAGTAACTTCTACTCCTATTTGTATCTTTTTTTTGTCAGAACCTAATCCAGACTTGTCTCTAGCTTGGCTTTAAACCCAAATATTGCAAGTTGATTCAACATTAGATTGGTCTTAGGTTCCACTGGAGTAGCTTTGTTCCATAGCAGCTTCTTTTTCTGATCAAGTGTTAAGCTGTCTATGTCAATTGAGTAGTGTCAGAGGTTGATGTCTTGATGAATTTGTCAGGATTTGCAGTTTCATCTGTAGCTTGCTGTTCTGAAATATCTTCACTCTGAACAACTTGATCTATGTCAGAGGTTGTCTTAGATTCTTCTGTTATCCTCTTTCTCTTTAGAGTTTTAACTGTTTCATCTTCAGCAGCAGTAAGACTTGAACCATCTTGCACACACGATTCATCAGAATTTGAGGAATCTTCTTCTTCTGTTTCTTGACTAGCTCCCCAACTTTCCCTTTTCCCTTTTCTTTGGGATCACTAGTAGTTTGAGATCTAGTCCTTGATCTAGGAATCTCTGTGGCAGATCTTTCTTTTATCATAATCCTCTTTTCTTTTGGCCTTGGTGGCTTTTTAGCATCAGAAGCTTTTGACTTTGGTTTGCTCTTCTCAGCAGCAAATTTAGCTTTTTCTTCTCTTAATTCCTCTAAATCTACTCCTGGATTATCCTTAAGGAATAGTCTCTTGGCCAGTTCTTCATCAATAGTTTGAATTTTGGGATCCTTGTAAAAGAATGTTGCTTTATTTCCCTTGAATTTCAGAGTCTGCAAAAACTTCTGTGAATCTTGGCTTCCAGCTTGAATCATTACATCAGTACTAGTTGTTAGAACTTGATCATCAGAATTTGTGATCAACAAAGGAACATCCTGATTTGTAGGCTTCTTTCCTTCCTTATCCCTCTTTTGAGTAGAACCAGACAATCTCTGATGAGAACATGTCTGTTGAGAAGGAATCCTGCTCAATTGCTCTCCTTGACTGTGACCTCTACTCTTATCAGAGTTTCCCTGGTCATCACCATGATCATCCTTTTTCTTCAATGTCTTGATTGGTGAGCATTTGGACTTAATTACCTTCTCCCCCTTTTTGGCATCATCTCTCAGGAGTAGAGAAAGAAGGAGTTCCATAGAAGATTAGATCTTATTTAACTGAGTCTGTTGACCAACTTGATTTTGTAAGACCTCGTCCAGTTGGGCCTGCTGTTTGGCTTGATTTTGCTCAATAGCATCCACTCTTTCTTGAATTGGTCTAAAAAACCTCTTCCTATCTAGATCTTGCACCATGGCTAGCTTATCAACTTTTTCTTGAAGTTTATCAACCTGTGCATGAGTCGTGGAGTGTTGACCTTGTAGAGTTTTAGTACTGAGAGCAGTGACTTTAAGTTGTGTTTTGAAGTCAAAATTTATCAGCAACTAATCAGCTTTTGCAACATGATCTATCAGAACAGTTGGGATGGGAATGAAGTCAGGTTCATTCCACTTCTTTGTCCATTGAACTCCTCTAAAGGTCTCCTCCCAAGGAACAAGAACATCGTCTTCAACAAATTTAAGCAGTGCCTCCTTGCCAAGAATTGGAGCATTGACTGAAGCACTTGTTGGAGCACTGTCTTCAGAATTTGATAAAATCTCATCATCTTCTGATAACACCAGAGTGTGTGTAACTGAAGGAGATTCTGGAGCAACTTCATTTGTTTCCAAATTCTGATCTTCAGTTTCCAAATCCAGAATTGGTGTAGTAGGAATTTCAGCATTTAGTATTTCAGAGACAGGTGGAGTTGACTCCTTTGTTGGTGGTGCTTCCAGATACAAAATAGTTGGAATATTCAACCTGTGAATATCAAATTCAGGACTTAACTCTAAATCTTTAACTGAGGCAGTTTCTTTGAATGGAGAGATAGGAGGTGTGATCACTGTGTTTTGAACAGTGTCTTCAGGTTGAGGTGGAGCTGTCAAAGCTTCAATGACTGTAGGTTCTGATGAGATCAGAGATTCCTGATTCTCTTCCTCAGCATATTCAGTATCCTCAGATTGAGTTTATACAATATGCACACCTGCTCTAATTTTCCTTGATCTTGATTTTCTAGATGGAGGGGTGACATGATCTGTATCAGAATATGAAGATCTTTTCCTTTTCAAAATCCCAGAGCCCTCAGCTTCATTTTGTTTCTGAGGAGTTACCTCTTCGGCTTCTAATGTCACAGGTTCTGATGCAGAAACCTGGACTTGTTCTTCCTCATCAGATTCATCTCTCAGAATCATCCTTATTCTTCTCCTTGGTGGAGATTTAGGCATAGAGATAGTTCTTTTGGTTTTGGGCCTAGAGGATGTGTCAGATTTTACAACTGGCACCTTTTGAGAAGTACCATAGGTTGGTTTGGTTTTGGATTTGAGAAGTGAGGTTCTGATGGTAGGTGCTGATGGTTGTGGTTGGGAGGATTGTGCTGGTTGATAGTAGGTTCTGATAGTAGGCTGTGGTTGAGTATTGGAAGGCTGGGTTGATGGAGGTTGAGAAGTAGTAGGTTGTGTAGGTGCAACATCAGGATATATGGTTGTGTATGTGTGAGGATCAGAATTTACTAAGAATCGTTTGACAGATTGGGGAATTTGGAGGGGTATTAGTATATCCTTCTTATTATCAGCAGATAATAAGTCTGTGAAAGCCCTTTTGTGAAGTTTAAAGGGTTCAATTAACACTAAAAGCTTGGGGCTTATCAGAACAACAAAAACTGTAAATAAGCTAACAGAACCTAGCAAAATAAACAGTATTTGGGTCCTCTTGCATCCTATCCCCAATAAAACCCAAAATAGCAGTAGCATAATCAAAATAAGTTTGATTAATAAGTGCATACCCTATTTGCTGGAATAGCATCAAAATTTGAGCATTTGTTAGCAAAGGCTTTGGTGATACATGTTGGGAACCACGGACTTAAGGTGTTACTACGTTTTACGATAAAGATTACGAAAATAGGATTACCTTGTTAATGGTTGATTCCACGCTCTTCTATTGTATTCCCAAATTCCCTTGAGCGAAGTGTGGCCTCCGTGTCTCAAGTTATCCTCTCTTCTTGCTCCTTGGTAGCTACAATATGTTTTCACACAATTCCAAGCAAGAAGAGAATAAGAATATATATAGGCTACAATAGGGACCATGGATAATTAGGTTGGGCCTTCTAATTACATCTTGAGCCTAGCCCAATGTAATTAAATATTAATTCAATCCACTAAAGAATTAATATTTGCACTACCTTTCCTAATACCGTAATTTAATTAATTCGGTTCCAATATTATTTGCTTATAAATTCCCCATGTTTAAAATATCATATGTCCATTAATTAAAAAAATTACTGATAATTTATTTAATTAATATCTTTTATCCTTGATCATCCACTCAACCTTTATTTAATTATGCCAGAATAAATTCCACCTGCAGGGTTTCACATAATTAAATCTTTTTGAGCTTTCAAGGGGACATCATTAACCCGAATATTATCAGGACATGGATTCCTTCAATAAATAATATCCACCATGTATATAATTCCATCACCCAAAATATAATGATATAATTCAAAAGAATTATTTCATATATAAATCAAAGCATGTAAATAATATACACGTGTCAATTACTATTTCCGGATTAAGAACCTAAGCATTAATAATAACATAGAATCTTAGTTCTCCTTCTTAATCAGTATTAAGGGAACAATTCTAAATTTGATCCTGTTCAATATACACAAAGTATACTAGTATTATTTATTAGTCAATATAAACTAATCTAAATAATACTACAGCTATACCAGTGGATTGTCCAACACCACCTGTGCTGTGAACCTTATTATATTATATAACCGTATTTAACAATCTAATATTTTGTATCCCATTTGATACTAGATTGTTCACAATATATAATATTAGACAACATGTAAACATTCAAATGATTCTCAAATAAACTGGCCAGAAATAAATGTACATACTTCAAATAAATATTTTCAGTATACACTAACAATACAATCGAAAAAGAAGCTCCACTACCTCCTGATGTAGGGCCTCTTTAGTTGTCCCAGATTGGAAAAGGACTTCTCATAGCCAAGATTTGCCATCATATTTTGAAGAAATGACTCCCCAACTTGTGAATTGTAAGTACAGTTTTCTGGCAGATGCAAAGCTTGTCGAACAGTTGACAAGGTTACCAAGTGCTTATCTTCCCCTGTTGTAAAAATGATGCTTGGGGACCCACTTTCACCGCCATTATCATAGACTCCAGACCTCCAAAACTCCAGAATTTGCTTGCCTGAGAGAGCCTGTGGTTGGGTCAGAGCATACCCAATTTCACTTCGAGCAAGAAAATCTTGAATGAAGTGAAGTTTTGAAGGAGCCTCGTCCTTGTTGAGAATAGCCATATAGTTGTTGGGCACAAACTTGGCTCCATCATAGATAAGATCCTTAGGTGCCATTTTTGAGAAAATTAAGTGAAAAGTTGTGTGTGTATAGAGTGTTTGATAAAATGCCTGTGAGAAAATAGCTTCTGAGAATTATAGAGAGTGAGAGAGAATAAGAGAGATTAGAAAGGAGTAAAAGTAGGTAAAAGATTGTAAAATCTTGTATCTCTCGTATATATACTCTCCACTAATTACAACGGTTAATTTCTGAAGCAGAACCGACATTTGACACCTGGCAGCATGTAAATAGTCAAAAAATTATTAGTGGGCACGATAAACGTAGTAATTATTGCTCACATGCGGTTACCAAAACTAACACGCAACCCATTAACCAAATGATTATCACTATTTTTATCTCACTTAGGTATTTTATGAAAATATGACTGTTACAGTAAATATCAAAAATAAGTCAAGTAAATAAATAATGCCACGTAATCATCAGGATTTGCATCAGAACTTGACTATTATCAGAATTTAACGGTCATCAGAACATGGCTTTTGTACTCAAAAAGATGAATGACTGTTTATGTGTTTCTTCACACAAATACTGACTGGTTTCTTCAGAGTTTAATCATCAGAACATAATCAGAACTTGTTCTCAGAATTTATGCAAATAAAGCTTGACTGTTTATCATAAACAACTTAATCACCACAGTAATTTTCATCATTCATATGGAGTGATAGTGTGTGTATGTGAAAATGTTCAGATAAAGATTAAAGTCTGATAAACTTCAGTATATCTTAGAAATAAGGCATAACTAAGAAAAATACTTAAAATCTGTCTTGAATTGTGAAGTCTACCATAGAATAAAGTTATGTAAGAATCCACCTACATTGTTTGTGCTTATTTTATGCATCTTTTGAAATTCTTTTGACAAGGGCTTCTCAGTGTAAATGAGTTACAACTGCCATCCGAATTTATGATGTTATCAGGATATTTCTCCAGTAATCAGAGAATATGAAAAGTCACCAAGAAAAATTAATTTTTTAATGCATATAACTTAATACCAGCAATGCACTTGGATCTTTCCTTTCACATAAATTACACAGTGAGAGAGGCTAATCAAGCATGTAGTTCATCCTTAAGATTTACTGACATCAGAATTTAACAGATAAGAAGCAATAATCTAGTTTATGACTTAGTAATAAGATACAGGAAGTAAATTTAACTAAGATCAAAATCAGAATTTGCTTGTGTTGTTGATTTCCACATAAATAACTAATTAAAACATGGGGTACATAGTTTGTTAAAGACTACTAAGTCAGCATCTAACACAATAATCCTTATTGGATTGAATAGTCACATAACATTCAAAACACTTTCAGAGTTTATAGAATCACATCAAATAATAAGCAGTGTTTAATATGTTACAATTTAAGCACAGATTACATTGAGATAAGAAAATCTGTAAATACTGATCATAAAGTCTGATGTATGAGAATAAAAACTAAACAGATTTTGAGAAAGAACCTGAAACCATTCCAAGTTCATTTACCAGTCTTGTAAAAGTAACTTCACATAGTGGTTTTATGAAGATATCTGCTAGTTGTTGATCTGTTGGAACAAAATGCAATTCCACTGTACCTTCTATCACATGTTCCCTTATGAAATGGTACATAATGCTAATGTGCTTTGTCATTGAGTGTTGAACTGGATTTTCTATCATAGCAATAGCACTTTGATTATCACAGTAAATAGGTATTTTAGAAAATTCTAACCCATAGTCCAGTAACTGATTCTTCATCCACAGAATCTGTGCACAACAGCTTCCTGCAGCAATATATTCTGCTTCTGCAGTTGATGTGGAAATTGATTTCTGTTTCTTGCTAAACCAAGAAACCAATCTGCCTCCAAGAAATTGGCAGCTTCCACTAGTGCTTTTCCTGTCTATTTTGCATCCTACAAAATCTGCATCTGAGTAACCTATTAGCTTAAAATCTGATTGCCTAGTATACCACAATCCTAGATCAGTTGTACCCTTGAGGTACTTGAAAATTCTTTTCATAACTATTAGATGAGGTTCTCTTGGATCAGCCTGAAATCTTGCATAAACACAGGTAGCATACATGATATCTGGTCTACTTGCAGTTAAATAGAGTAAAGAGCCAATCATTCCTCTGTAGTTAGTAATATCTACTGATGCTCCAGTATCTTTATCTAACTTGGTGGCAGTGGTCATGAGAGTTGTTGTAGTATAACTGTCTTGCATTCTAAATTTCTTGAGTAAATTTCTGGTGTACTTGGATTGATTTATGAAAGTACCTTCCTCAGTTTGCTTGACTTGAAGTCCCAGATAATAGCTAAGTTCTTCCATCATACTCATTTGATATCTTGACTGCATTAGCTTTGAAAACTTTTCACAGAGTTTGGCATTTGTAGAACCAAAAATGATATCATCAACATAAATTTGGACTAAAAGTAAGTCCTTTCCATGGTTGATATAGAACAGAGTTTTATCAATTGTGCCTCTAGTAAATCCACTTTCCAGAAGAAATTGTGCCAGAGTTTCATGTCATGCTCTTGGAGTTTGCTTTAGGCCATAGAGTGCTTTATCAAGTCTGTAGACATGATTAGGAAATTTTGGATCTACAAATCCTGGAGGTTGTTCAACATATACCTCTTCCTCTAATTCTCCATTGATAAATGCACTATTTACATCCATTTTAAAGACTTTAAACTTCTTGTGTGCAGCATAAGCCAAAAAGATTCTTATGGCTTCCAATCTAGCAATTGGAGCATATGTTTCATCATAATCAATACCCTCATGTTGAGAATATCCTTTCGCAACCAGTCTTGCTTTATTCCTTGTTATTATACCATCACTGTCAGTTTTGTTTTTTAACACCCATTTTATACCAACAATGGATCTGTTCTTTGGTCTTGGCACTAGGGTCCAGACTTTATTTCTTTCAAATTCATTTAACTCTTTCTGCATTGCTTGCACCCAATCAGCATCTTAAAGAGCTTCTTCCACTTCTTTGGTTCAGTCAGAGATAGAAAGGAATGATAGAGATATTCATTTGTTATTGCTGTTCTAGTTCTGACACCTGCTTCAGGATCTCCAATTATTAAGTCAGATGTGTGTGATTTAGTCCACTTTCTAGCAGATGGAAGTTGATCTCTAGAACTGGATCCTCCCCAATGATTCATGCTGTCTCCATCAGTATTTTCTGATGCTCCCCCTGAAGTTATGCTCTCTGCGATTCCAGAATTTGAGTTGGATCATTTAGGAATTGAAGAATTAGAGTTTCCAGAATTATCATAATTTAGCTCATCAGAACTTGATGAATCAGAACTTGAAGAGCTAGTGACTTGTTCTGATGCTTCTTGATAGTCTTGAGATATGGTATGATCATCAGCTTGTTCCCCCTGAACAGGTACATTTTCCTTTGGAGCAGTTATCAAAGTTTCAATGATATCAGAATTTAACTCGTTAGAACTTACGAGATCAGGATTTAGGTCATCAAAATTTACAGAATCAGAATTTACATCTTCATTTTTAAATCTCAGCTGATCATGATCATTGAAATCTTCAAGTCCAGTAATCTTTTTATCATTAAAAGATACATTGATAAATTCCATGACAACCCTTGTTCTTAAATTGTAGACTCTGAAGGCTTTTGTGGAAAGTGGATATCCAACAAAAATTCCTTCATCAGCTTTTAGATCAAATTTTGACAGCTGTTCAGGATGAGTCTTAAGAACAAAACACTTGCATCCAAATACATGAAAGTATTACAAATTTGGCTTCTTTTTCTTCACCATCTCATATGGTGTTTTTCCATGCTTGTTTATGAGTGTAGAATTTCGTGTAAAATAAGCAGTCTACACAGTTTCGGCCCAAAAATAAGTTGGTAGCTTTGCTTCATCAAGCATAGTTCGTGCAGCTTCAATAAGAGTCATGTTCTTTCTTTCTACAACACCATTCTGCTGTGGAGTTCCAGGTGCATAAAATTCATGCTTTATTCCTTGCTCTTTGCAGAACTCTTCCATGATTGAATTCTTGAACTCGGTACGATTATCACTCTGACATGATCATTTAGAGTAGATGCGGGTTCATTCTTCTTGTGCAAGAAATACACCCAAGTGTATCTTGTGAACTCATCCACTATAACCATAGCATATTTCTTCTTTGCAATAGACATGACATTGACTGGACCAAATAGATCAACATGTAGTGAGTGATAAGGCTCAAGAATTGAGGATTCAGTTTTGCTCTTGAATGAAGATTTTCTTTGTTTTGCCTTTTGACTTGAGTCACAAAGACCATCAGGAGAAAATATTGATTTTGGCAGTCCTCTCACAAGATCTTTCTTTACTAGCTCATTTATGTTATTGAAATTTAAATGAGAGAGTCTCTTGTGCCAATTCCAGCTTTCTTCAATTGATGCTCTGCTTAACAGACAGATTGCAGAACCATCAGAATTTGTTGAAAGTCTAGCTTCATATATGTTACCATGTCTATAACCTTTCAGAACCACTTTGCCTGTAGAATTACTTATAACTTCACAGTGTTCTTCAAAGAAATCTACATGATAACCTCTGTCACAGATTTGACTCACACTTAGCATATTGTGTTTAAGTCCTGAGACAAGAGCTACTATTTCAATTATGACATTCCCAAGATTGATATTGCCATATCCCAGAGTCTATCCCATGTTGTCATCTCCTTAAGAAACTCCTGGGCCAGCTTTCTCCATAAAGTCTGATAGCAGGGCTTTATTTCCAGTCATATGTCCTGAACATCCACTGTCCAGAACTAGGATGTTTTTCCTGTTGTCCTGCAATCATAAAGACCACTATTGATTAGTTTTAAGGACCCAGACTTGCTTGGATCCTTTGGCCTTGTTAAGTTTGTTAGCATTTGCAGCGGATTTAGGTTCAGAGTTTATGCTAACATGCTTTTTATCAGACTTTATATCAGACTTTGCATCAGAATTTACACTAGAAGGAATTACACTAACTTTATTTAAAGAAGGTTTTATTTCATAATAATCATAGTACAAACTATGATATTCCTTACAAGTATAAATAGAATGCCATAAACTACCACAATGAAAACAAGGATTTTGTGGTTTAAACCTAACAGACTGACTCTTAACTCCAGATCTAGGAGGTAAAGAGTTTATATCTTTATTTTTCCTGGAAAAAGAAGCAAGATGGTTAGTGTTTCCGCAATTATAGCATTTCTTTCTAGGAGCATTAGGAACAGGCATATAATTATTACTTTTATTCACGCCTTCCATTCCATTCCTATTTTTCCTAGCTTCCTTTACCTTGTTTACATTTTTAATCTCTTTCACCTTATACTTAAGCTGCTTCTTTGTCATTAAGCCAATGTTCACCAAAGCTGGTTTATCCTGCTTTGATTTGTCAGAAGTTGATTTTTCTTTGACTTCTGTTTTAGAGTCTTTCATCTCTTCAGAATCAGACACAACAGTTTTTGCAACAAATTTAACAGGATTTATCTTTGGCTTTACAGTCTGCTTGATAGCAGTTGGCTTAATTGGCAAAGTCCCTTTCTCATTTTTACCATCTTTATAACCTAACCCCTCTTTCCAGTTTCCACTACTTAGAATATTCTGAGTTGATTTTCCTGAGTTAGTCCAAGTCCTGATGATTTCTCTTTCTTTTTCTAATTCAAATTTTAGATAATCATTATGTTTAAGCAATTCATTCTTAACATACACAGCATTATCTCTCTCTGTCCGAATAATGTTCATCTTGACTAACTCTTCTTCAAGATAGCTATTTCTGTTTTTGTACTTTAAATTTTTAGATTTTAATCTTTCATTTTCTAAAGTCTGATCTCTATAGCTAATATAAATGTTTTTCAAAAATAATCTCAACTCAGTAATATCTTATGTATCAAAAGCAAGAGTTGGTAGAGGTACCTCTAGTTTAGCAACATCAGAACTGCTATCAGCATTTGCCATTAAGGCATAGTTCACCTCTTCTTCAGATTCTGAAGTGTATGCCCAGTTTTTCTTCTTTGTGATAAGTGCCTGGCCTTTATCACTTTTTTCTCTCTTGCAATCAGGAGAGATGGGGCCTCTTTCACCATAATTGTAGCATTTGACATTTGAGTTATCTCCTCTGTCAGACTTTCCTCCTTTGCCTTCAGTCTTTCTGAACCCTTTCTTGTTAGAACTTCCACCTTCCTGGAAAACTTCTTACCCTTTCTGAATTTCTTGTAGGCTATCTTAGTGATACCCTTCACCATAAGAGCACACAGTTGCATCATCTCTACATCAACATCCATTTCAGATAAATTTTCAGGTTCTGAATCATCATCATCAGAATCTGATGACTCTGAATCAGACTATATGATAAGAGCCTTTCATTTTGCCTTCCTAGAGACAATTGGCTTTTCTTCAGCCTTTAAAGCAACTGTCTTAGACTTCCCTCCATGCCTCTTCTTTCTTTGCTCCATCTCAAGTTCATGAGTCTTGAGCATCCCATAGATTTCATCAAGAGACATATCAGCAAGTTCATAGTTGTCTCTTATTGTAGTAGCTTTCAAATCCCACTTTTTAGGAAGAGCTAGTAGGAATTTCAGATTTGAATCTTCTGTATCATATTCCTTATCCACTAGTGACAGATCATTCAACAGCTTTGTGAATCTGTCATATGTATCAGTTAGTGACTCATCAGATTTTGAGTCAAAGTGCTCATACTCCTGTGTGAGTATTGTCTTCCTGTTCTTTTTTATGGCATTGGTTCCTTAACATCTCACTTCCAATGCATCCTAGATTTCTTTTACAGTCTTGCATCTAATCACCATGTTTGACATGATATTGTCAAGTGCACTATGAAGTAAGTGTCTTACTTTTGCATCCTTGCCTAGTGAAGAGATGTCTTCATTGGTGAATTCTCTCTTTTCTTTGGGAATCATCCTCTGTGGCTCATTCTCAACTGCAACAGAAAGCTTTGTGGGCTTGTGTGGACCATCATAAATTCTATCTAAATATTCTGGATCTGTAACTTCCAGAAACATGGCCATCTTCACACTTCATACAGGGTACTCAAACACCCTGAGCATAGGAACCCTGATGGTTTCATATCTACTGGTGTTTTGAATGGGTTGAACCTTTGCAGGTTCTTGAGGGTCTGGTATTTTTGCTTGTTCAGACATGATTGATTGTTTTTTTGGATCTTAACTGTATGTGTGTTAACAGAAAGGCTCGGATACCACTTGTTAGTCCTCAATGATACTATAAAAGGGGGTTGAATATAGTATCTACAATCAATTCGATTATAAACACAAGTATGTAACAGAAAACAAGTTTATTCAATATATCAAACTCTGTTACAATAGGTTTAATCTACTCTGTCAGTGATGTATGATATCACTAAGAGTTGTTAAGGTTACAATGAATAATATTCTCATGAATGATAACACTTATAGTGTAAACCCTAATCTATGTTTATATATTACACAATTACAAGATAACTACCAATTGATATGATAATGATTTTATTTCCTAGAATACATCAATCATAGATTATCTACTGCAGTCCTATAGATGTCCAATTCTTTATGCATATCTTTACTTGTTTAATCCAGATCCTCTCCTGTAAATCAGCCGCTTTTCATCCCTGAAGTGTATCCGCACTTAAGTCCTGATATAAGTTCTGACGCCTTAAGTTCTGATAACTTCCTGTCTTCAGTAAGTTGTGATTTCCAGTTAAGTTCTGATATTCTGATAATAAGTTCTGAAACTAAACAAATCAGATTAGACATGACATCACAAATATATCTACCAATGCAGGTTATAAAATAGACATAAAAAGTACAACAGGAACCTGTCAATTTCTAGGGAACAGGCTTGTGTTCTGGTTCAGTACAAAGCAAAATTCAGTTTTTACTTCTACAGCTGAAGCTGAATATATTGTTGCTGGTAGTTGCTGTGCACAGATTTTATGGATGAAAACCCAATTGTTGGACTATGGCCTACAAGTGGATAGGATTCCTATTTTCTGTGATAACATAAGTGCAATTGCCATCACTGAAAATCCAGTACAACATTCAAGAACAAAGCACATAGACATCAAGTACCACTTCCTAAGAGAACATGTGATGAATGATACTGTGGAACTACATTTTGTTCCAAGTGAAAAGCAGCTTGTAGACATATTTATCAAGCCACTTGATAAATCCATCTTTTCAAGGTTGGTAAGTGAGTTAGGTATGCTCAATTATTCTTGAATTATGTCAAATATTTTTGCAAGTTTTAATGCAGCCGGAAAATTAAATTGATTTTTTAGCCTTGGATGAAATTTTGGCTAAGTCAAAATATACATCCCGACGGATGCTCCTTATCCTTCGAGTTTGATCATCCGTCGGAATATTAATTATTAATAAAAATCAATTACTTTTCTGGATTATTTTATAACTCGACGGATAACTGATTTATCCTCATCTGTCGAATTGTCTCAATCTTAGCTGTTAAAACTCTGAACATTATCCATCGAGTATACTTATAGCTTGTAATCATGACACGACGGATAAGTGACATAATTTTTACAGTTTATTTATTTTTAAACGGCTATTTTGGGCAATTTATATTGGTCCTTTATTTCACTTTATTATTTTTATTTGTTTATCTCTAAGATAGTATAAAAGCTAAATTCTTTTTCAATCTTTTCTTTTATCATTCTCAAGATTCAATTGCTCTAACTTCTTTCTTCTCAAAAGCACTCTCTCTCTCTGCAAACTTTCAAATCTTTAGTAATCGCACCTGTAGTGAAAATCATGTCTCAAACCGGTTATATCTATGAGAAAAAAAAACTTCTCAGCTTTGGTAAACAAGGAGATTCAACAGTCTGGTGATTATCACAAAATAATGGATTTTGTGAAGAACTGAAACTCAATTATGCCATGCTGGAATCACCCACTATTTACTGTGAGGTTGTAGAGGAGATATGGACAACTGTAGTGTATAACTCAACAGACAAGACCATCACTTTCACTCTAAAAGGTAAGCAATTCTGCATAAATAGTGATATTGTCAAAGCATGCTTTAGGATTCCTGATAATACTGTAACTGCTTCACACACAGATACTAACATTGTTAACATGCTAAATTTCATAGGCTATGCACTTACTACCTCTGAAATAAGTGAAATTAGAAGGTTGGGTCTTAGGAAATAATGGAGTTATCTGTGTGATGTGGTAACTAAAGTGTTCTCTGGTAAAATTAGCAACTTTGACTCTATCAACATATCCATGCTTAATATGCTTTAGATGCTAGTTACTAATAAGTACTTTAATTTCAGTGACATGGTTTTGTTTGAGTTAGGCTTTAAGTTAGGAGAACTCAATAAAAGAGGTAAAAGTGTCTATTATGCTAAATTTTTCATGATGCTTTCTAACCATCTCATTGTAGAAAATTGTGATTGAGAACCCAACCAACAAGCTGAATTGTTGGGTTCAAGAAAGAAGAATAATTGCAGATCTTAATAGAGCTGATCATCACAAAGAGGTGCCCCTCTTCTATTTTCCGGTAATGAAGGGACCTCAGGTAAGTAAATTAATTTCTACTATTTCCACTCTTCAAACCTCACACATTTCTTTGCCTTCTAGTGTAGCTATGGTATTTGTGCCAATGACCAAACAGATGCCTATCTAAGCTGCCAAAACAAAAATTCCAAAATCTGATGCTAAGAAAGCCCCCTCTGATTTCTTTCAGAAGAAATCAGTTGTAAAATCTACTAAACCTAAAGAGGGGATTATGAGGGACGGTAAGAAAGGTGAGGGACAGGGTGAAAATCAAAGAAGCCCTAAGAATAAGGTTGGAGAGGTGAGTGTTTCCCAGCCTAGCCACACTGCAGTTTCTTAACAAACTGCAGTACTTAAAAAGAATTTAAGCTCATTGCTAGTTGCATCCTCCCAAAAGGATGTGACTATTGAACAAAGCTCTCACCAAGAGCACAAGCCAAAAGGTTAAGGGACACAATCTCACCCCAAACCTATATCAGAAAGAAGAAGCCAAAAACCCTTGGGGATGCACAGGGATCACACACAGTACAAACTGGTTGATGTGGCTCCAATAAATGTGGAGTCATAGCCAAAATCTCTCATAATTAAAGCACCTGATACACCAAATTCTCCCACACACTCACTGGATGTTGACATGATCAATACATCACTTCCAAATTCTACATCTTTAACTCTCTTGGAGAAGCCAAAAATCCAAGTAAGTGAGCATAATCTTTTACATGATTTGTTGGCTCATTTACCATTCCTTTCTGAGACTGTTGAAACACCAGTGCCAAAATTTTCATCAATCTGCACAGAGTCTACAATAGTCTCCACTCCAAACTCTTTCATTTCTACTATCCCGATGGATATTCAACATCTGTCGAGTAATGATTGTATCCCGACGGATAAGCCTAACAGCAATCATCCGTCGGATAGCCATACTACTAACCCGATGGATATTCATCATCCGTCGGGTGTCTCTGCACAACTTCAAATTTCTTCAATTCTTACCAGTGCATAAGTCTTAGTAGTAGTGCAACCACTCTTAGGACTGAAGGAAGGGAGTGATTTGAGTGAGAGTCTGGGTTGCTCCCAGGAAAAAGGAGAGAAAAAGAGTGAACAAATGCAGTCCACTTCTTCAGGACTGGCAAAGTGAGTGAGAAGAGTCCCACCTTAGATGGTGAAGGTGAGGGTGTGAGGGTGGGGAGCCAAGGGGAGCCCTTGATGCAAAAAGAGAGAGAAATTGAGAGAAATGCAGGTAAAGGAGGAATAAGGGTGGATATCATTACTAGTGAGACAATGAAAGCCAATGATGCAGACATTGAGAGACTATCTCAGCATAATCAAGTTGTTATAAGTTTCATCTCTTTGGATGCTGAGGCATTTACTCATCCTGTTCCAGCATATCAAATTTTGGTTGGACATGGCAATGAAAATGCAGAAAGAATACTGAACTTGGTGCACACCATCCAGTCAATGCAAAGAGCCAAGGATGCCATCACATCTATGCCACCTAGAGCTGATGATGATGTTAAATATGGGACTGGGGAATCTGCTGATTTCTTTGGTGATGTAAGTGAAGAGGGGTCACTGGACTTAGGGGGAGAAGTAGGCCCTAGTTCCAGATCTGGTATGCCATCTTGGGAATTTTTAAAGCAATGTGATGAAAACTATTTCAAGACCACCCTCATTCAACTTATAAGTCAGACACACTCTACTCTTCAATCCACAACAAATGCCAGTACCAAGAAGCTCCTACAAGCACACCTTGCTTCTCTTCAATTACAACAAATCCAAGGTTTTCAACATACTCAGGATGTCACTTCTATCAAATGTGAAATTGATTAAATGAAAAAGGACATTTCTGAAAGGTTGGATTCTAAACTTCCAGAAGCTACAATGCTTGATATTAAGAGACAACTCAGGAAGAATTCTGATCTTGCCACAAAGATAGATTCCTTGGATACCAGAATGACTGCAATTGAAGCTTCTTTAACAGCTATACATCTACATCAAGCTCGGCAAACTCAACTGCTACAACAACTAGTGGCTGCACAATCTTCATCCTCCACTCTACTTGATGATAACAAAAAGGGGGAGAAAAGCTCAAGTAAGGGTGAAGGGGAGAACGGCTCAAGTAAGGGGAGCCTCAGCTAAACATACAAGTCAGCAAAGTGATTGTGCCAACAATTGCTTTCACAAAGTCACCAGTGTTGGATAGAATTGATCTAATCCAAATAGCAGCTGAAAAGCTTAAGTCAAAGTCAAATCCTAATATGCTTGATATTACAGCTTTAGAGAAGGAACTGAAAGAAAAATGGAGAAAGACAGATGCAGATATTCAACAAAAGTTTGGGCCAATTCAGAAACCAGATAAAGTCTCAAATCATCACTCTCAAGTCATGAAAATCTCTGTGAATGACATAAGTATGAACTATCTGGAAAAGGGTCAAACTTCCTGCATCAAATCTCCAAAAGCAAATTTCATCATGAAGCCTAAAAGAAACTACTCCAAGTTCTCAGACAAAAATCATAGGGATACTGTGTATGAGACACATAGACCAGAAGAGAAGAAGCTGTTGGCTAGGTCAATTGCATTTTACAAGGATCCAGCAGATTCAGCACTTAAAAAGAAAATTGCAAAGATCTACATAAATGGTAAAGAGATATGTGTGGTGGCTGGACACCCTCAATTTGTAGAAGCCAAAAGGGAAGAGAAAGAGAGAATAAGGCAAGAAAAGAAGCAAGTTACCTTAGATGCTAAGAAGCTCAAACAAAAGAAGGAGCAAGCTGCTATCTTAGCCAAAGTTCAAGCTGTGAAGACTACAACTGAGATCTTTGCACAACCATCTGTGATTTCTGAATCTCAAAATCAGAAAGTGCAAGATGAACCTCAACAGACAAAGAAGCCAAGGTACAAGCAAAGAATCAAGAGAAAATTGGACTTCAGTGATGAGGAAAAGGAAGACACTATTCCCAAGAAGCCTACAACTATAACTCAAACATCAAAACCCTCTGTGGTATTTGAAGAATTCAAAGTGGTGGATCCAACAAGGAATATTCATGGCGAGCCCATAATTCCTAAGGATGAGCCAGTAGACTGGGATAGTTTACCAATTCCTGAACTAAACTTTCCAATCTTCAACAAGCCAAAGAGGACAAAGACTAGAGCAATCAAGAAAGTGAAGCATGTGACTCTCAGATCCAAGATACTAATCAAAGCCAAATCTACAGTCAACAAGGGAGACATGTTGTACATCTGTGACATCAAGGAGTTTTCTGAAATAAACCTTTACTTAGATGAATTGGAATAAGTTAGAGGAATTGATGTTCACAGACATCTCCCTGAAAGGCTGGTATTCAAATACAAGGGAGGAAGAGAGATCATGTGGCCACTTTACAGGATTCTTCTAGAAAGCCAATCTGTGCTAATAAAGATCTACTCTTCATTCAAAAAGAATTTTGGTTACAATGTGACTGCAAGAAGACTAGTTCTAAAGGAGATTGAGGATCTGAGAAGTACTAGAGCCAAAGATGCACTTCCAAAAACTCTATCTATTCCCTTTACAGGAAAGAGAGTGCATCTGAGGCCCTATTGGCTAATGGAATTCAGGGATTAAAAAGGAGTTAGAAGATTCTTCAGGGAGGACCAATTGAGTATCTCTAGCAATGAGACTTGTTAGGTCCCAATGTGTTTGTAGAAGGGGGGGTTGAATACAAACAGTACCGAATAATCGAATAAATGCAGAATAAAAAAAATATGAAACAAAATTCAAGTTAAATAAGAATATTATTAAACTTGAAAGGTGTTACAACAACTGTATCGACTACAAGGAATTAATCTCAAATCAATTATCACAAATTTAGAATAAATTTGACATGAACTTTTTCTATTTTTGCAATAATTAGAATCAAATGCTAAACGCGATTTGAGATTAAGTTCTAGGGATTTTGATCCGCTAGATTGTTACACAAGAACAAGATAAAGATTTCTAGTTGATTGGATTTAACTTTACAATCTAGAAATTGATCTTGAAGTTTGCAGATGAGATGAAATATTTTTCTGCTTCTTTTTCTTTTGTTCTCGGGTTCTGTTTTGTTGGATAATGAAGAATGAATGCTTCTGCTTCTTTTAATCAATTCAGCTGAATGAAAATAGAGCTGGCATGACAATCCTTTGGCTCAGTAAGACAATCGGTAGGACTATCTTTAGAGCTAGCAAGACAATCAGAATGAACTAGCAAGACTTTCGGTATGACTATCAATTGTCATACCGATTGTCATAGTAGTTCAAACAGATTGTTTTTGCTGAATTAATAAGTGATTTTAATCTAATAATAATTCTGGTAAGATAATCAACTGAATTAGCATGACTTTCGGTATGACTATTGATTGTCATACCGATTGTCATACTAATACAATCAGTTGTCTTTTTGGAATTAAGACAAATTTTAACCAGTTAAAAATTCTGAAAAACCTTAATATTAATTCTGAATTAATTAATCAATTAATTAAATAAATTAAATTAATTAATCTTTTGTAGATATAATTTATTTTCTTAATTAAATTATATGACTTAATTAATTAATAGATAATTAATACTAATCTTGAGCAGCATCAATTCTTCTGTATATCTTCTGAAAATCATTGAAATATATGAATCAATTCCACCACTTCAATGTTGACACTCGATGTACTGTCTGGTTCATGAGTGACTAACTTCCGTGATGTTTCTTCATGTCTTGACTTTGACACTTTGATTTTCTTCAGATTAAATCCTTGTAATTAATTGATACTCTGACGAGATCTCTGTCACTTGATTAAATCCACAATCTTGATTTATATCACTGAGGCATGATCAATTTCTTGAACTTCTTTCAGTGAATTAATTCCTCAAGTCTGTAGATGAACCTTGTCTCTGAATCCTTTGACAGATATTACTTTGCGAGATCTCTTTGACGGTAGATCCACTATTTACTTATTACATTCTTATTTGAGTTGAGTTGAATCCTCGAATATACAAATAGGTTATGACATATGACTTACAATCTCCCTCTATTTGTTTGTTAGACAATAACACACAAATACCTAGAGGATAACTCAACTAATAAACAAGAAAAAGATATAAAAAGAAATGCAAAGTAAATAGTAGAAAAGTTCTGGACTAGATTTAACATTTTCCAGATTCCAAGTAGATGTTCCTCTAGACTGAACATATCTTCAAGTAGTTCCATCTTCATTTGTACAACTACATTTCCTGTTGAGAAGCCCATATCTCTCTTGCTTCTCCCCCTATGAGAATCAACTGATTAAAGAAGATCACCTTCGTTTACCACCTCTCCCGTACAATAGGATCCGCAGATAAAAACCAATGGTACTCCCCTAACAGCTTCTTCTCTTACTAGAAAATCACCTTGTGTTTACCACCTCTCCCGTACAATAGGATCCGTAGTTACAAACAACAATGGTGTGGTGTAGTGTACATGTAGGATCTTTTTCTTCCTCCCTGCTATTTCTCCCCCTTAGTTGAGGAATCCTCCAAACTATTTCTTAAGCTTTTATCTCCCCCTTAAAGAAGGAATGTATGCCGTCTTCTGAAGGAGTTCTCATATTTCACTTGGTTGGAAAAGAAATAACAAGTAGTTTCTCTTTCTTCCTCACTGTGAGTGTGTGATCCTGTTTAGTGTACCTCACATGTGTTTCACTCTTCTCTCCACTCGTGTTTACACTCATTCTCAAAAGTGTATCACTCTTCTCTCATAGCTCCATAATCCAGCGGTACCTGCAAGGAAAATCACCTTAGCCATCCTTAAGGAGGTCACAGGTGGTGCAATGGGAGTTCACAAATCCCCATCCTTGTTAAACTCGTCAGATGAATCTGAGTCATAATTTACAAGTTGCTAGTTTCCCTTTTAGGGTTCCAGATTTGAATTCTGGGAAGGTAAACAATGATCCATCGAATTTAGCATAAAGATCAAAGTTCCCTTCTAATGTCTGTGAAGACATTTCCTTGTGACTCATCAGGTAATATCTGAATCATTGTCAACAAGTTGCCGATCTGCGCCTATGTCAGATCCACTATCCGCGGATGCATCCAGGGGATTTAAGCCTGGGGAGGTAGACACTGACCACTGACATATGGCTTTTGGATCAGTATCCTCTCCTAACACCTGTAAAGGCAATTGGTCCATTAACGAACCTTGAACAATCGAATCTGACCTTAAAATGGTCGAAACTCTTGTTTCCGTCAACTCATCCTTTGTGTGTGTAACCTTTTCTTGTGCATCAAGAATTGTTTATATTTTAGGTGGTGACACTACATCGGATACCCTGGCCGACAGGCAAATTTCAATAGACACACCCTGTTGAGAGAATGAATCTAGTAACTATTTTTATGCCTTTTCAACCATTACATCTTTTTGAGAAGATGTATGGGGGGTTAGCAGTTGTCTCGGTTTAAATACTACTCATCTTTGTAGGAGAAAGAGCTACTGGGTTGACTACAGAACCTTCCTTATGTGGTGCACTAAGGCACTATCTCCCTCACGCTCATTCATACTACATTTAGTGGTAAGAGAGTGTTGGTTGGTTCTGTTTTTGTGTTTGTTTTTACAGTCTGGGATAGACGTTGTGGGTTTTCAACCTCATGACTGTCAATGAAAGAAAGTCATTGGAGACTGAACCTGTATCACAGAACATATGGCAATAGAGAGAAAATGATTTACAATAGTGATTTCAAAAGATTTTACATGAAATAAGAAATCACTAATGTAGAAAGAAGTTTGATTTAGTTTTTCAATATGAATGAGTTTTTTTGATAAAACATTGATCACTTAGGGTAAAGTCTAAGTAATTCTCATTCATATCAAAAGCTCACAAATATCTGCAACATAATGTTAACAAAATATCATTGACCGATACTTGTCAGGTACTTTATATACCAACTGTTATGTTGCATAACATTTAAAATAAAATAAAAAAAAATAATACAATACAAATAATAATAATAAAAACAACTATCAATGAATTAAATACCAAATATCTATCAACAAGATATCAACATTCAATTCCATATATCATACAATATTTACAATTACAGAAAATACAAATAAAAACTTATATAAATATAGCAAAAATATAGAAACTATTTACAAGTTCAATGATAACATTACCAGCTTGCAAACAGCCATATCCCTCGGATAAACCTTTGTTGTTATCTCCAAAGGTAACCAGGGGGCCAGCTTTCTCAACCACATTTGATAGCAGGGCTCTATCTCCGGTCATATGTCTTGATGATCCACTGTCAAGAATCCACACTACCGGTTATACCTGTTTAATGCCCTGCACTACAAATGGATTAGACCTTCTTCGGAACCCAAACTTGGTTGGGCCCGGCATACTTGTAGAATTGTCCTTTGTCAGGCAAAACAACATTTTTAATTTTAATTATCTCAACTTTCTCAATGACTGAACATTTGACCTTGTAAACAGCCTTAACAAATTTCTGTTTAAGCTTAGGCACAAATGTCTCCTTTCTAACCTTAGAAGGACTAGCAGTCTTAGACCTATCATGCTTCTTGTTATTCACATGCTGACGAGGAGTAGTCTTATCATTAGAAACATGTTTACCATTAAAATAAGCATACATCATATTAAAAGCACAAGACATACAATTAGAAACACCGCATGCTTTATGAGAGTGAGTAACAGTAGGCAATTTATGCATGGTAGACATGACATTTTTGTTATCCAACTCATGTATGTCTGAGTTAGTCTCAGTTGCTTTCACAACTTTGACTGGAACTTTCGACACACTTGACTTGGAAATAACCTTCTCATTAGCATGATCTTCAGCACGTATTTCTTCATGAATAACAGAAGAGGTCGCATCAAATGGTTCAGCAATTGATGCTTTATAGAGGGGTTCATCAACACCGTTAAGCACATGTGGTACTTCCCTCCCTTTAGCACAGACATGAGGAGGGGAGTTTATGCCTAATTCTCCAATAGCAACATTGTAATCATAACCTATTCTAGATGTTTGATTAACAGCTTGCTTATTGTAGAACTCTTTAGCCTTCGAACAAGAATTGAAGTAGGCTCTAACCTTAGTCTCAAGACCGGTGATCTTGTCTTTGAGAATAGTTTCGAGTTTTCTATAACAGTCAACTCTATTCTCTAGAAAAGATACTTGTTCTTTTAACTTGTCTTGATTAATGTGCACAAGTATTAATTCATTGACCTCTTTCTCAAGGTCTTTGATCTGTAAACTTAACAGTTCATTATCACGGCGAGCACAATCTAAGTTACCTCCTAGATGATAAACTAATTCAGCATCAGTATATTTTACCTCTTTTCTTGACGATGAAGCTTTTCCATCAATAGCCATAAGAGCAAGATTCTCATCTTCTTCATCTTCACTATCAGTATCATCCCAGCTTCTTCCCTTTGCCAGGTAAGCCCTTTCAGAGTTACTCTTCTGATTTGAATCATAAGAGTTCTTCCTTACTTGCTTTGGCTTCCTGCATTTTGTGGCAAAGTGTCCCAACTCATTGCAGTTATAGCATCTAATGGCGCTCCGATCAACCATCCATATTTTGTATCCACCACTACTGGTGTTAGAGGATGAAGATCCACCTGTCTGGAATCTGTTGTAGTTGGACTTGTACTTGAACTTGGGATTTCTCTTGAATCTGACATTGGAGAATCTCTTGACAATTTGGGCCATTGACTCATCTTCCAATTGCTCCAGCTCTTCCAAGGAATAAAAATCATCACTTGATTGATTTGTAGTAGGAGGATCATATTCTGCTACTAACATATTTTCCTCAGCCTTGGAAAACTGTACCATTCTTTCCGACTGTTGAGATTGTTGTTGTTGTTGACCTTCAGCTACAAGAGCAGTAGATGTGCTTACCATTCTATCTTTCTCGTAGACTTCCTTTTGCTGAATCTGCTCCAACTCATAGGTTTTCAACACACCATAGAGTCTATCCAAAGAAATCTCACTCAGATCTCTAGCTTCTCTAATGGCAGTGATTCTATGTTCAAGATGAGTTGGCAGTGTTAAAAGGAACTTTTTGTTGACCTCCCTGATTGAATAATATTTTCCATTTATGTTCAGGTTATTGATCAATGCATTGTACCTCTCAAACACTTCAGAAATTCCTTCTCCTGGATTTGATTTAAAATGTTCATACTCAGAGGTTAGCATCTCCAACTTGTTCTCCCTAACTTCCTCTGTGCCTTCATTAATCACCTCAATAGTGTCCCACATGTGTTTGGAATTTTTACAGTTCATCACATGTCTGTTCATCAAGGGATCAAGGGAATCAATTAATATTAATTGAAGGCTGGCATCCAAGGAGGCTTCTTCCTTTTCAGCAGGAGTAAAATCTTCAGGCTCTTTTGGATAGGTTCTAGCTTTGGTAATCACAACATCATCTTCTATCACCTCTGGTTCAATAACCATCGGAGTTTTTGGACCCTTCTTTAACAAGTTCAGATATTTGGGATTTGCAACTTGTAAAAATAATAGCATCTTCTTCTTCCACATGATGTAATTTTCTTTATCAAATAGTGGAATTTTAACGGTTCCAACTTTTTGTGAAGTCATTATGAATTTTTGAATAAATAAAAATTCAAGAGTTGAAAAATCACAAAAGTCTAGGATCTTGATTTGTCCGTTAATTAGAAGGCTCTGATACCAATTGTTAGGTCCCAATGTGTTTGTAGAAGGGGGGGTTGAATACAAACAGTACCGAATAATCGAATAAATGTGGAATAAAAAAAATGTGAAACAAAATTCAAGTTAAATAAGAATATTATTAAACTTGAAAGGTGTTACAACAACTGTATCGATTACAAGGAATTAATCTCAAATCAATTATCACAAATTTAGAATAAATTCGACATGAACTTTTTCTATTTTTGCAATAATTAGAATCAAATGCTAAACGCGATTTGAGATTAAGTTCTAGGGATTTTGATCCGCTAGATTGTTACACAAGAACAAGATAAAGATTTCTAGTTGATTGGATTTAACTTTATAATCTAGAAATTGATCTTGAAGTTTGCAGATGAGATGAAATATTTTTCTGCTTCTTTTTCTTTTGTTCTCGGGTTCTGTTTTTGTTGGATAATGAAGAATGAATGCTTCTGCTTCTTTTAATCAATTCAGCTGAATGAAAATAGAGCTGGCATGACAATCCTTTGTCTCAGTAAGACAATCGGTAGGACTATCTTTAGAGCTAGCAAGACAATCAGAATGAACTAGCAAGACTTTCGGTATGACTATCAATTGTCATACCAATTGTCATAGTAGTTCAAACAGATTGTTTTTGCTGAATTAATAAGTAATTTTAATCTAATAATAATTTTGGTAAGACAATCAACTGAATTAGCATGACTTTCGGTATGACTATTGATTGTCATACCGATTGTCATACTAATACAATCAGTTATCTTTTTGGAATTAAGACAGATTTTAACCAATTAAAAATTCTGAAAAACCTTAATATTAATTCTGAATTAATTAATCAATTAATTTAATTAATTAAAATAAATTAATCTTTTGTAGATATAATTTATTTTCTTAATTAAATTATATGACTTAATTAATTAATAGATAATTAATACTAATCTTGAGCAGCATCAATTCTTCTGTATATCTTCTGAAAATCATTGAAATATATGAATCAATTCTACCACTTCAATGTTGACACTCGATGTACTGTCTGGTTCATGAGTGACTAACTTCCGTGACGTTTCTTCATGTCTTGACTTTGACACTTTGATTTTCTTCAGATTAAATCCTTGTAATTAATTGATACTCTGACGAGATCTCTGTCACTTGATTAAATCCACAATCTTGATTTATATCACTGAGGCATGATCAATTTCTTGAACTTCTTCCAGTGAATTAATTCCTCAAGTCTGTAGATGAACCTTGTCTCTGAATCCTTTGACAGATATTACTTTGCGAGATCTCTTTGACGGTAGATCCACTATTTACTTATTACATTCTTATTTGAGTTGAGTTGAATCCTCGAATATACAAATAGGTTATGACATATGACTTACAAGACTCTTTTGGAAATGCAGGAAATGCTAAATCTCTCAGAAGCTGATGAACTTGAATTCCACAGACAACTCCATAATCAAATTAAAAAAAACACCAGAAGGCTTGGAAAGAAATCCAGAAAATCAAGGAAATAGATATATCTGCTCAGACTGGAGAAGCACCTTGATAATTATTGTGAGCAATTTCTTTGTATACTTTGCATTGTTCAATTTTCAGTAAATTATAGTACTTATCAGTTTTATCTACTATTTTTCAATCTGTATTTTTAGGATGTTTTGTTATCATCAAGTTTCTCTTAATTTATGGCTACAATTCCAGTAGACATAAATTGGGGGAGATTGTTAGGAATATGTTGTGTACTTGATGATAAGCTAAACAAAACACCTTAGTGGATTTAAATTAGTGAATTTTGTAGCACTCGGCGAATGATCAAATATAGTCCCGACGGATGATCCAATATAGTCCCGACGGATGATGATTTAACATCCACCGGGTGAGTAGCTTATATAATAATAAATTTTGTAGCACATTTCTGCAAACAACTTTGTATAGATTTTGTAGTAGCATATGAGTCATGTTGACTACTAGTAGATATGCAGAATAGGTTTATTAATTATAAATATAAGATGTCTCGTAATTCTGCATAAGTGAAATGGAGTCAAGTGTCAAGTAGCTACCCGACGGATGATCAACAAAGCTACCCGACGGATTAAAAGCATGTACCCGACGGATGATCAATTCAAATATTTGTTGACAGAGACAACACAGTCACATGCGTTGGGTGTTTGTAAAAGGAATGTGGCAGCCTGTTTAGCAGGATTTTGAGAACAAAGAAGCATTACCATTTCCATGTTATTATGAAGATATTCAAAGATGCTGGAATAGAGTAGTGAAGCAGCATGGAGTTAGACTTGATAGGTTTTGTTTTACTATCTTATCTTATTACCATGTAAACTTGGTGATATATAAACCAAGTGTAGCAAGTAGAAAAAAGAACTAAGCAAACACATTTTAGAAGAGAAATAGAAAAGGCTGTAACTGTTAAGAATTTCTCTATAATTTGTTTGTTCACTTGTAAAAAGCAGCTCTGAGTTATTCAGCTCTGAGTGGATACATTCAAATCCACCAGAAAGTTTTAAAGACTTGTGTTTTTATTACTTGTATTTTGATTTATATAATTCTTTCATTCCGCAATTTTCAAATCAAACACTTATATATTATTGAGTTAGAATAGTTTTTAAAAATCTCAAAAAGGAGCCAGAATTACATTCAACCCCTCTTCTGTAATTCTTGTTGTATTGTTACGGAATAACAAACTACTCTCCCAAGGGCGTGCCCTGTGTGTCTTCTGAAGGGGGAAAGAAGAAATATTTTTACGGAGGACGTCTGCAGAAAATATTGGTGAGAGATTTTACGGAATAAAAATTGAAGCACTTGTCATGAAGACTCAGAAGAAAATTTTATGACGAAGATCATCAAGTAAAGCATTTTTCTTTGGAAGAAAGAATATACGCATATGAAGGGAAGTTTATTAAAAAAAGATGAAGTGAAAATATTGCGGATGATAAAGGTAGAATTATTCACGAAAGACCGAAGGAAGTATAAGAAGATTTTCCACTTTGTTTTTTAACAAACTAGAAAATCGGGGGGTAGTTGTTATACCACAAAATCATCATGGGTTTTTTATCGAATCTTTGAGGAAATGGGTCGGATCACCACCAGGAGAAAGAAGGACGAGCTCCGGAGAACGCGTCTCCGGAGCCTAGGGCGTCCGGAGAACGCGTCTCCGGAGCCTAGGGCGCCCCCTATAGAGCTCTCCCTATATGGGATTCGCTTATTAAAACTATTGACGATGAAAAGTTATGACGACGATTGGTGAATTTATGTATGAAGGTTTACGATGACTATTACGACGGAAGATTATGATGACCATAGTGGAGGAAGTGCGCGACGACCGCTACGACGACGATACCATGACAGTCGCTATAGTATAAAATGACGACGAAGAACAATTATTGATGAGGAGTCTATAAAGGATGATATTAAGTCAAGGGAGAAAAAGTGAAACGATCAAGAAAAGAAGAACGACCCGGGCTCCGGGGAAATATCCCCGGACCCCCATAAAGGGCACCCCGTGCTATATGGCCGCACGGGGTGGCCGCTCCGCAATACAAGTGAGATGACAAGGAAGAATTAGCGAGGAGACTAGTGTGTGCTTTGGGAGCCCTGTCTCCGTATTTGGTGGGTTGTCCTTGACGGGAGACTCTGGGGTTATCTCGCACTTTGCACTTCTACGCTTAGCATCACTTGTCTTGTAGTCAGGTGGGTTATCCTCATCGGGGGCAGGGATGCACTTTGGCATTTGCGATAAGTCATGGCTATATATGCGATTACAATCAACGGAAGTAGCGGTAGCGGATGGGGATATCCCCCGGCCGGGGAGTTTCCTTGTCTGTGAAGTCCCGAGGTCGTAACCGATCCTTGGTCCTTTGTGACTAGGCCACATCGTCGGGCACTCCTAAAGCAATTCAATATTCAAGTTATAATAGGAAGTTGGTTCACCAACTCCTATTGGGCCACAGAATAAGAAGCCAAGTCTATTTAGGTTTCTTGTTCTTCAAGAACTACGTATATTTGATCCTCTATAAAAAGAGGTACGTAGGCACATTGTAGGGGATTGGAAGCGAGAGCTCTATACGCCACCACCAAATACCCTTGCGATCTCAACCCCCAATTCGTCAGAATCACCACACTCCGACGACTTTTATGGCGAAGGACCACCACTTAAGATCTTGATTCTGGCCACGAAACTTAAATCTTTGTTAACCAAATTCCTCGGTTAAGAGTTATACTAATCAAAATCATTCATATATGTTGTTTGATAAAAAAACTGGATTTTTTATATACCTAACACTATTTTATTTATTTGAATCTCATGATCATATAAAATATTTATTCATAAATTTTGTTCAATGAAATCTATTAGTCAGTTTACATATATGAATTATAAATAATAAAATAAAGTTTTATGACCTCGCGCGTGTATATTATTGAATTATTTATTGTTAATTATATTATCCTACTTATTTTTTTAAATACTCCGCCCGACCCATTTTAATTGTTCATCAGTTAAAGTTGACCTTTTATTCAATTAAATCATATAATTTAGTATAGTTGATATAATGTAAAACATGGACAACAATATTCACCTTATTTTTAACTTTTTTCAGAAATGTGTACTTATATAAATTAAACACCCTTCAGAGTAAGAGTACACGAGTACATGGATAAATTCAGGTGCGGTATAATATTATTTCTGTAGATTTGACATAAAATAAGCTGACCAGGCTAATATATGAGCATAAACGATTAACACCTCCTCAAAGATTTATTATAATTATTGAACGCAATTTTTTTGAGATAAACAATAATAGAAATAGTGGATCAGTAAATATGGACGAAATATCAAAATTTGGCCCAGCAAAATCCCAACTATATAGTATGTATTTGAAAAATCTTAAAATAGGTAATTTATAACTGAAAATAAATAAGTGAATTACAAGGTTTGAGTAGATAAATACTTATCAGTTGTATAGGTGTTTGAATAAGATTCCTTATAAGTCGGAATAGTTTTTTACTTAAATAATTTTTAAATATAATTATCTTAATTCATGAATTTTAATTATATTAATATTTAAATATATATATATATTAAAAAATGTTAATAAAAAAATCAAAATAAGTTAAGAAAAAATTGTCATTACTAATACATAATCGACAAATACATGTGTTGAGCTATTACAAGCTTACAATTTGACAAGCAAACATGCCCATATATTAATTATCATCTTTTATATATTCTCTTTGTCTGTTGAATATCGTGATCAAAGCATACCAAATAAACCTCAAAGGCACAAGTTCGTACCAAATATAAATAAAATGTATTTTTCCCCCGGCATTGCAGATGCGAAATAGTTGTAAAATCATCTGTGATTAAGTTAAGATTATGAAAACGACACACAAGCTTAATAGCCGATGATCATGATAGTAATTATGCTTGCCAGTTGAGATTCGATCCCAAAAATCTATGCATTGTATGCCTACTGTATAAAGTTAACCTCGGACCTTGGATTGATGTGAGCATGTTGTTGGCCAGCTCAACTTCTTTTACGGGCTCGAGGCATAAACCTGTCTCTTGTACACTACCAACCCAAATTTTGGACTATAAACTAAGTATCAACTGCATCTTCGGGTATTTTTAAGTTATGCATATGTTGGGATGATTCCGAACAAAATATTGTCATATACATGTATTTACTTAACGTACTATATTTTACAATTTCGGTGACTAAATAATTTGTTGAAAATGTCTGGCAGAAATTCACACGGTTTGGTCAATCCTAAAGATTCTTAAGATATATATCAACAAACTAAAAAATGTGAAATAATTATTTCATATCTAATTCAAAAATAAATTACGAAAATGCAAGCATTATGTTGTCTTATTTACTAGTGCCCATGAATATATTTACCTATTTTCTCTATCTGCAATCAAGTCTATATATATATATATATATTATAACTAGGTTTATCACGAATTATTCGTATTTAAAAAATCAAATTGATCAAGTATGTTGTAGACGATTAATCAAGAATTAATTAATAAAATTAGGGATTTTTAAAATCATGATACTTATCAATTATCAAATATTAATTTCCGAAAGAGGTTCTAAATGTCATATTATAAGCATAATGATAATCTACTTATTGCATGCATTTTTCAAGAAGTTATACTCATTCTCACCGCAAGGAAGGGATAAAATAAAACGATAATAAAGCTTAATTAGACAAAAACCTAAATTAATTAAAGAAAACGATGGCACTAACACGGTGGGCAGAAAAGCAGGGATTACACAAGGTTGTATATGTATGTAAATATATACGCTAGCCTAGGCTATGATCTGGATTCTCTTGTCATTATACTTAACCAAGTCTTAAAAGAACAAATATAGAAACGAAATCAAGTCTTAAAAAAACTAAGCAAAATATCAGAAAGCCAACTTTAGGGTCTTTACTTGAGGCCAAACAAACATGACGTACTCATCATTTTAATATCCACAAATGGATTCTGATGCAAAACTTTCTTTCTCTCTTTCTGTGGGGGTGGGGTGTACAATCTGATCCTCAATTACACCTTAATTAATTATCTATTGATTAAACTAAAACAGCATCATCAAGTGCTAAAACAGATGATCTACGATGCAAACTCATTACTTTAGCTCGTGTACACAAATGTCTAGTCTTTATGTGTTTAAAGAAGTAAAGAAGGCTAGCTAGCTAGCTTTGTACTTGCAAATCGGAATAAACCTCCATGGTTGCTCGTTTAGAGTCTCGAAGAGTCGCTAAGCACAATCAAGGACCACTTTAATTATAATTAACATGACTAACTAAAGTTATTAAGAGACCCTTGTTGCCTTTATTCCTTTTAACCCTATAGTCTGGAGTTATAGTGTCAGTCAAGTGTCCAACTACATTTTTAAGATTCGACTTAAGGTTTATTAGCTGGTACAATGAAATTGACAGATGCTTTTATATTAATTTCAATATTTATATAGATTCTACATGTACAGAATCAAATTCTACTTGAGCGTGTCTTACTATGATGAGTCTTATTAAATAATTCACCTTAAACAATTATCTTATAATTACATGCAATTTAGATGCAAATTAGGTGCAATATTTACATAGATTCTACATGTATTAAATAACTCACCATAAATAAAATTCGAATTAATTACATGTAATTATTCAAATTAATTACATGCAATTAAAATGCAATTTGTTAATGGCATTAGATACGCATACGATCTTGGCAAGTACAATTTCCAAATATCTTGAAGTTCCCTGAGAGATGCTATATCTAGAATTTAAATCATTATCGTAAGAATTTACGGATGCGAGAAAATTTAAATAAATTAGTTTGTTAGTGCCAGGAAAATAATACTACCAGAGTAACTAAACATATATTGTCTTGTTATTAATTGTTGTTAATGCATAATGCATCAAGAACTAGTTGTACGTTGTACCCATTTGCTAATCTTTTATTTTACTCTTAACTAGAAAATTTACTAGAGCCATAAGCTGAAGTTTTTCCTATGCCACCTAGTTGGGCTCCCTTTGATAACCAACTAAGACACTCAGGTTCGATCATGAGATATATCAAGTCCTAGGCGAATTTTTTTTTACACCTGATGGCAATAAATCAAATAAATAATACTCTCTCTCCCTTATCCTTTTCATTTTTATACAGTTTCTTTTCTGAGATTCTCATTCAAATTGTATACATTCCAAAAATAGTAAAATTTTATAAAATAAAATTTAACTACGTTCATTTATATCCACCAATTTCCTCCATTATATATACTTTATATATTAAATAATAATTGGTCTAGTCAATTCACCCACATTTCTTATTTTTTCCCACTAAATTACATATTTTTTTAACCTCCCCGCCAAACATCCCTTGTATACTATTTAATGGGACGGAGGAGGGAGTAAGAAATAAGATATTGGTAGTGTTTATGTCGGTTTAACTAAATATAAAAAATATTTTATATTTTTAAGTGGACTTTTAGAATAAAAATTTAAAATGTGTTCCTAAAATTTATTTATCGCCTATATTTTATATTTTAAATAAAATGAGCGAGTATAATATGATTTATAAATAAGGAATAGAATGGATAAGGGGGGGAGAGACACAATCTTATCAAAACGGAGTTTGTGGGAAGGATAGAGTCAGGCAGCCAAGAGAGACACCAAGAAGCTGTTACAAATTACAATTATGTTGAATGTGTAGATACATGAGTATACAGTTGTGCAGATTATCATCGTTGGCGCCATGAATTGTTGACTTCTTTTTATTCACCTGTTACATTACTTTACTTTGTGATGACATATTAATCAACAGGGTGCTAATGCCAATATTTTAATCTTACCAAAGGTTAAAAGTTCTATTTCTTGTAATCGATTATTACAACTAAAATTATTAAAAAAAATAATTTAGCAAAAAAAAATAGAGAAAAAAGAGTTTCTAAAGACATTTATTAAGTAAGAAACATGTAGCTGCTGCAAATGTAAATTCAGTTGGCTTGAGAGTTCCGGTGACTGATTTTGGTAGAATTTCAGCAGCTTGCCACAGAATTCAAACAGTTAAAATAACTACAAAGATATAAATATCGAGTTGGCAAGAAGCTATATATAGAAACACCTTGTAACAGTACTCTCGTTACTAGTTCTGTACTAATTTCAAAAATATGTGGTATGTTGGTCAAAATAGAAAGATTATATCATATTTTAACTAATGAAATAATATCACATTGTTCAAGTCGGTTAATTAGTCATAAAAAATAAAATAAAATAAATATGGAATTTTTTAGTAAATAAACTTAGTAAAATAATTATATTAAATGGTCAATAATTTAATTAAACAAAGAATATTAGTATATATATTGACGTAATGAAGAAAGTTGACATGCACAGACAGGATCGATACCCACTTCTGAGTCCAATCCAATTAAAAACAGTTTGTAATGGCCTAACTCAGCTGAACATGGCAACCATTTTCCGCAAGTGAAAAGTCTGATCAAGTCCCTAAGAGTCACTCTACTCACCAACTGTGTCATCAACAGCTTCAATAATACTATTGTACTAATTATTCACTTTTATGCTTGCTCTAGTACTAATTAATTAATCACATGGATTACCCTATAAATCTAATTGCATCAATTTATCAAAGATTCTTTGGCTTAACGCAGGAGGTCCTTGTTCCAAAAAATTTAGATAAATTTATGTAGCCTCTTATTTTTCTATTTTTCTATTTTTATGTACATGTATATAACAAGATTCAAAAATATCTTAAACCAAACACCTTAAGAAAAGATAAAATTCACAACATAGAATTTGCTACTCACATAGATATTGGGGAAGTTTGTTATCATTTAACTGATATTACTACACAATTTGTTGATCGTTTACCTATTATACTTGTATAGATTTTTTCTAGCAGTTATTTACTATCCTAATTTTTTCACTATAATTTATATATATATATATATATATATATTTGAATAAATTGCGTTATAAATTAGTACTAGCGTATATAAACTACTCACGCATATTTCATGAGTTTCCAAGACTCTTCTTTTGGGGCTCTAATGATTTAAAGAAAGAGGCATATGAAGAGTGGATAAGTTTGATATCATCTAACATGTTCAAAACAAACATAACAATATTCAAACAAAAAAAAAATGTTAGCAGCTAGTTTAGCAGTGTTAAAAAAATCCTTAATTACGGATTTGTAGGTTAACACCAACCCGACAAACATACAAAAGGTTTTGCTTAGTGGATGATGATTTCATCACTTTTACCTTCTTAAAGTAGTTTAAAGTAGTATTCCCAATATAATACACATGTAAAGACCCTTTAACAAACTGCGTAAGCATTCTTTCAGGCTGTGCCCATTTTTTATATTTGCTTATGCTTACGCTTAAGTATATTATTATATTAATACAAGCAACAAAATTAGTGCTGTTAACAAGTAAACCAGCAACAGTAACACTAATTGCCTTGTGACCAAGCAAACATACATCGGTTCCTTTCTTTTCATTTGGCTGGTAAAGTATAAAGTAAAAAAATGAAATATATATATCCTGTTTCTTCGAGTAAGGGTCGAATTCCCAGGTAAGACCAACTGGTCAGCAATTTTTCCAATTGATGTAAAAAAAATCAATTTTTCCCATTAATAAAAAATTCAAGATGTGCAGGCTGGGCATGATTATATATATCGGCCAATTTTTCAAAAATTAATGATAAGCAATTAAAAAATATTTAACCGAATTGATAATTTTTTTTTAAATCACCGATAAATTATAAATTCGTATTTTATTCGAAAATGATTTCCAAAAACTGTAATTACAGATGTGATACATATTTAGCTGGTAGCAATAGCACATGATTTATGCACGGTTTTGATAATTTTGACGTAAATATTTGTCAAGTTATTTTAAATAAAAAATTTAGGAAAACTGGAAAAGTTCTATTTATAATTTTATAGTAATAAAATGTATTTGACTCTTCAAAGCTATTCTGCAGAAATGATTATTCTTGTTGCTGCAAAGAAGCTAGCTGACAGTAGATACTGTGATTAGACTTCTAAGAATAGGAGAATATACTTCTATTTTGGGTTGATTTATTTCCTTTCCCACTTCATATGTACAGCTCCCAGTTACCGGTTCCGCCCAAAAATATTCTACAATCTTCTTTTATATTTATAGACAAATCCGTTTCCTGAAAAAGAGTATAATAATGTTGACTCAAATATCAAACACCATAAATAGAAGTAATCTCCAAGTTATAAATCACAATACGTCAGCTTCACTCAAATAGGGCTACCATCTAACTAATTTATAGATAAATATAGAAATTAAATATCCTTGATATTTAGCAACTACGTGTATATACAATAAAAATTGAGCACGGCTGGTTTTGTGGGAGGTATCAAATTGAATATCAAAATTTGTTCTCAGATATTGATGATCAGATTATCTAATTAATTTTTTTGATGAAATTTATGTAAATGTAGATGATACATTATTTTTAATTGTGTTATTGACAATTAAATTATAATATATAATATTTGAGATTCATTTTAAGTATGAATTTGAGACCTCTAATACAAATTTTCTCCAATTCTGGGCAGCATGTGGTAGATAAATACTTGTATAATTCAAGTGGTGTAAAAAGCTTGTTCCAATTCCCCCACCCCATTCCACTTTTTGGGCGCTACAAATTCACATCCTTCCCTTCACTTATCCCTCATATTCAACTTCCTTCCTTTCTCTTGTTTCCTCTCCAGCAAAGAAAAAACACCAAAATTTCATATCAAAATTATCAATATATATATATATAGCTATGTCAACTATAGTTTATCAAAATTTTCTTGAGCCCCAGAGCACAGAAACCACAACGTTGAGGCTCAAATTGGCGGCACCAAAGCCTATAGAATTCAAAAACACTAATACCAAACAAGTCCAAGTGACTGAAAAATCTGATTCGGGTGGTTGGAATTTTCTCCAATCTTTGTCGAATTCTACTCCGAAAAAGGCAATGGATAGTGAGAGCTTTTATCCATCTCTAAGGCTTAGCCAAAAGAGCTTAGAATTATGTACTGAAAATTTGGGAAGTGAAACAGGGAGTGATGATGCTAGTGATACCAACATTTTATCATTCCCTTCGGTGGATGCAAGGTACACGAAGTCAACGACGGCAACAACGACAAGAAGAGCACGAGTAAATGTTTCATCCGCAAAGAAGGGGAATACGCGTAGTTTTCCACCTCCATTGACAACTATAAGTGGCTCAAATTCTATTCAAGTTAGGCCACACAGAGAAGGTGGAAGACTAATCATTGAAGCCGTCGAGGCGCCATGTAACCGTACTTGTTTCGAAGCTGAGAGAAGCAATGGCAGGTTACAGCTTAAGTTTCTAAAGAACTGCGAGTTCTTCTATCACCAGAAAATGAGCTCAGAGGATCGCCAAGACAACAACATTGGCGAATCCGAATCAAATGACGATGACACGAACAAAACAGAGGATGTTTTCCAAGACGATGAATTTGAAAAATATGATGCAAACAACAACATTGGGGAAGAAGTGAAAGATGTTGGTTACATGAAAACGGACAAGGATGGAAATAGAAAAGATGTTGAGGTTCAAATGGGAAGAGAAAAATATCAGAGGCATAACAGAAGATGCAAGGAAAGTGGACATGGAAATAATAATGATAAAGGATTATGTTACAGAGAGGCTTTTTGGGTGGCTACTTAATTATGTAGAGGAAAGTTCTAATTTGTTGCAACTAATTGGTCTCCATTTTGATTATTGAAGATCTTTTCCTAATTTACCCTTCTAAATTTTTAAATTTCCATTGAAACATGATTGTGGTCGGTTAGTTATTACAGTTACATGCATAGAAATGGCTATGTTGCTTTCTGTTTAAGGACGAACAAGTTCCCATGTCATTTTTTTTTAATTTCTGCGAGTTTGGAGTAAAGTTAACATACGCTACTCACACTACAGATATTAAAAGAAGTGAAATGCTGGAGTACTCAAAACGGTTCTCAAAACCGTTTCTAAATACTGATGTGGAAATGTAATATTTAATAATTTTCTTGATTATGAGATGGGATCTCGCGTACATTTATATACAATCACAAATTAAAATGTGATAAATGTCATGCAAAGTTATTTAAGACAAGTTTTGGGAACGGATTTGATATACCTAACACTACTTTCAAAAATAAAGACAAAAGCAGAGTCTAAAAATGAATGACATGATGAATCTAAAAGTGTTTTTAGATTTAGCTGATTGAAAGATATTTTAATAATGGCATACAACTCTGTCTAAGAAATTCATGAACATTTCACCATTGACGACCTTACAAACCTAAAATGTTACTTTAACTTATTGTCGGTGAACAACAACAGCATCAACAAGTTAATGCATTCAACATCCTGCAATGTTGTTGACATCCTGTAATGTGATATCCTTAAGTTTCGAATTCTTGATGCCCTATATGTGAGCTAGGAAGATACGGTTATGTGACAACGTGTGAACCCTCAATATAACGGAATGAGAGCGAGAGAAATACCGCTAAATCACGAGGTTTGAGTGATATCAATAATGGGTATATCATTTTTTCTTAGACATGAGGTACTCTTCTAGAATAATTTGGGAACAGTGCATTCGCTGTGTCTGCTACTTAAGTTTGTCTGTAGTTAGATGGTACTTCGTACTAAACGCCTAGATCATCTTAACATTATGTTTGCCATTGATCTGTTTTAATTTCAAAAGTCATTATGGACTCTTAAAAAATCAAACATTTGTGTAATCCTGATGCATCTCATGCCCCATATTTTATGCAGGTTCAGGTCTCTGGAATGAACCTGTAATTTCAATTTTCGAGCTCAATATAAACGTTGTAGAACTGTTATTTTACACTAACCTTAGAGATTCAAATTACTCCGATACTGCATTATAGTATTACTACTGCAATTTGAAGAATCCAAGTTAAACCTGTGTCCTTGCTTACAAGTAAAACATGATTGATTTTGTCGATAGTTTTTATGCTAGATATAATATTTTTCTGTCAATGCAGTTCTAAGCTCAACAGGCTGTCCAAATCAAGATTTCAATTTGTTTTTAGATGAAATCTCCGATGGGTTCTGATGGATCCGCTTTTTTATAGCGCATTTTTACAGTGTTAGTTTCAAACTGAACCAATATAGCTCAAGGAAACCGAAGTTGTGACTAAGGATTAATAAGAATATATCTATGACTGAATTTTGTGAACTTGTTATAAGTTTAGTTGAGAATACACTCATATTAGAATTATAAATTCAATTATAGTTAAAGGCAATCATGTATTTGATATAATTGAAGTGCAACAAAGATGACCAGCTAGGAGAAGAGCAGCAATGAAAGCGATATTTTTGTTTTTCTAGTTGAGCCAACATGGAGGTGATGTAAACGTGGGGATGACGAAATTAATATTAGTCACCCAAGTAACTTGTTTCTAAAAAAATGACAAAAATGATCAATTTTTTTAAAAAAGCGGATCAAAATAATCATTATCAAAAAAATAGTCAATTTTAACCGATTGAATACTTGATAGCTGGATGTCCAAATCAGGGCAGGCCCTAAGTATTGGGGATCCTAAACGAACTCAAATTATGGGGCTCTTATACATTAATATATCAAGTACAAAACATATATCGAGAACTACAAATATACTAATAAGAGGAAAAACAAAACATTATGCAAACTAATCTTATTATCTTACTTAAATATAACACGTCTTGCATTTTTTGATGCAAAAATATCAATCAAATTTACATAATCAAATTTTTCAACCATATCATTTTCTATTGATAACATAGCTAAGCCGCTTAACCTTTCTTGAGACATAGTTGAACGGAGGTAGTATTTTATCAGCTTCAACTTTGAAACACTTCGTTCTGCATAAGCAACAGTAGCTGGTATCGTTAAAAGTATCCTCTAAGCAATCCAGGCATTTGGGTAGCTACCTTCCATATTTTTTATGTATGTCAGCACGTCTATAGCACTCTTTGTACTTTTTGATAAATTTCGGCGCAACATACACAAGTCTTCATACAAATCATCACCATTAAGATGTGAATTCTCACCATAATTTGTAATATTTGCAAGATTATCACAAAAGGTCCTCAACTTTTCAGACTCAATGGACTTTAACTTCTCAAAATTTCATAAAACTCCAAAATTTTCTTCAAAATTTTGTAATTGTTGAAACCTAATTAAAAATGTATGAATAATATATCTCATCATTTTAAAATAAATCATATATATATATATGTACCTGGTACCAAATGATGAAATAACTTGATCAATAATTTAGAGAAAATAATTATTTTTAAAATTCTCCTCAGCTAATTGTGTCACATCTTCACTTGTGCTCTCATCAAATTACCTTTTTCTATGAACCACACGATTTTCCACAAATATCGGTTCAACTTCCATCTTATTGGCAATCTCATTAGCTTCAGCCATAGCTTCCTGAAATCCAACTTCTCTATAATTTTGAAGAAATGAAAGTATACCTTTTAATTCTATGATAGCAACATCAATTTGCACGTCTTCACTTTGAAGAATGTTGCTAACATGAATAACTGCATATAACAATTGATACCAAATCACCATGCCTAACAAAAATTCAAAATTTTGAAGATTATAGGTTGCCAAAATTTCAGCATCACTTCTTATTTTGGCATCTTCACTACTATTCACCAAGTAGTTTAAAACTTCTTTAATTTACGGAGCTTGATATCTTATTGCTTTAACACCCTTAACACGACTTTCCCAACGTCTTTCTGATAATAGCTTAACAGTTGGGCCTTACACATGATCAGTAAAAACTTTCCATCTCTTTGTAGATGCTGAAAATAATGAGTATATTCGCTGCAACACCCCAAAAAAAGACACAGCCTTGGAACAATAATGAGTCATATCAGATAGTATTAGATTTAAAGAGTGACAAGTACAAGGAGTGTAAAAGGCTCTCGGATTTTTCTCGAGTAGTCTAGTTTGCACACCTTTATTATTTCCCTTCAATTAGACCCGTTGTCATACCCCTACCCTCTAGTATTATCAATATCAAACCCATGAACATTTAACGCCTCTACGAGTTCATTATACAATCTAAGTCCTGATGTATCATAGACCTTTAGAAAATCAATAAAAAATTATTGACTCTGATTGGACTTTCTGAGACATTCACACATCTTTAGACAAGAGACATTTGTTCATCATTACTTGCATCCGGGGTATAATCTAATATAACTGAAAAATATTTTGCATCTTTAACTCTATCAATGATTAAACCTTTGACCTCCTGGACCAATAGTTGTATCATCTCGTTCTGAATTTTGTGGCTCAAATAATGATAATGTAAAATACGACGAGTATGTTCTTGCATAATAGGATCAAACTCAGGAAGTAGTTCTATCATTTGTAAAAAAAATCATTATTATTTTCATATATATTTTCACTATTATCCCGAAATGCCAAGTTATTTCTCCCAAGTCTTTTCACAATAGCGAGAATTCTCTCTAACACTTATATATAATTATAAAATAATAAAAACACACTTATATATATATACATACCTATAAAATATTTTGGGGCGCTTGTATTTTGGAGATCCTAGGCACAAGACTATCCGCGTATACCCAGAGCCACCCCTGATCCCAATTTATATAATATATTTCACTCACAGTTGAGTATCCCATACGCAAAACTCCATTCACAATTGAGTATCTCATAGTCATATGTATTGAATACTCTGATGATTGACAATTGGGTATTTCAAAGGATAAAATTGGTCGATTTTCACAAAATGGTTATTTTTGTTAATTTTATATAAAAGAAATATGATAAACTTTTTCTTCACCCATTTTTTTAATTTTATTTCTTATTTAATTTAAACTTATGTTTATTTAAGGTATCCAAAACAAAATAGTGTATCTGGATTTCGCTTCTTGTTTAGCGTGTGTAATTAATTAGTAAAAGAAAAAAATTGCTTAAAATTTCTAATATTCAACAAGGACGAATTGATATTGCACGATATTCATATCCGACCCGTTGATATGCCTAGTTTATGCCAAGTGCTTAGAGCAAGTCAAACATATTCTCTTTATGACCTTTAAGTTCAATTATAAGGGTTTTGACAAAAACTGACATTCCATTAGTGTCTCGGCACTTATATTACTAAGACTTCAACTTTATTCTTTATTTTTAAAGATTGCTCCCTTAAAAATTTCATTTATGTTTTTTCTTTTTACATTTCTCTCTCTTTTTTCCACGTTTTGTCCATATTTTTTCAAATTTATTAATATAATAATAATAATAAGGAAGAAAAATAAGAATCATTATTAGAGTTAAAATTCAAAATCATGTCTTAAATTGCTAAGAATTAATATTTTATAATATTTATAAATAACCCACAAGAACTGTTGGACTTGCTCTTACTTTTGAACCCGTGTAGTAATGTTTGAAAGAGAGAACATAAAGCAGTCGATGGAGATGGTATAATGGAGATGGGGAGAGATGGTGGGAGGGACAGCGGGGGGTGAGAAAGGAAGGAGGATTGTGTGGATCTAATTAAGATGCAGCAGCCCAATTAAGATTTGGAAGGAAGTGTCCGTACAAGTTAAAGAGAAATGGGACCGAAAGATCTCTGCATATAAAGATTATGTTGATGTAGTGTTGGCATCAAAGTGTTTGTCACCTTATTGCTATCTCCACTCAATTTTTACTACCCAGTTACCAAATAACCTGGAATTAATATATACTAGTATTAAGTTGGGAGAATGAAGACATAAAATACTGACATCGACAGAACACAGGGCCGGGGGAGCTAGGCTTGCCAGGAGAACATCCACTATTAATGTATCTGGAACTAGGAGTTCCATGATTACTTAAATTTAACTCGTAAGTTTGATTAAATTTTTCAAATACTTTGCAACTTTCAAATTTTAAATTACTCAACTCCTAAAATTTATTAATCAAAATAAGTTATATATTTTTCTATTATTACTGAGTTACATATCGAGATATAATATTAAACTTAACATGTGTATTTCATATTCAGCTTAATCGTACTTATTATAACTGCATTTTTATCATTTTATTAACAAAATCGAATTTAGAATCGTATAATTGTAGGATCCAAAAATTTATATCTCAATCAACTGAGCAACGGCGGGGATCAGATGACTATGTATTAACTTATTCAGGTACGTGGTGAAGGTTAGTACTTATCCAGAAGCATACATATACAATACTACATGCATGTAGCAATCAGCAAAGGCACTCACACACGAACCTCTTCTTTTTTGAGTGACAAGGGAAGGGGTTCACGATCTTTAAAGAGACCAATTCCATTGATTATTTACGATCATGATGCATACGAACATGCATTCTTCCTAATTAAGCAATCAAAAGGTATGACGTAATTACTTATTTATGCGGAGGCTACTAAATGTCCTTCCCAATTCAATTAAACACTAATTAACTTTTCATAAAGACCAACCTTTTGTGCTTTGCCCTTGTCACTTTTTCTTGTATATATAATATACACACAAATGGCATGGGTGTGTTGGTCCTCTCTAACTTTGCATGCAAATTGGTGTTTTGGGATTGGCATTCTTCAATTTTAAGCACTTAAAACAACTTGGTGCTCCACAAAGCACAAAAAATGAGCTGTTTCCGTAGCAATATTTATTAATTTCAAAATTCAACAACCACTAATATTATGGACTTATGGTAGAATGGTAGTATCTATACGAAGAGAGGAATCTCGTACTCTATTGGTTATTCAAGTTCGGTCAGCAATACTAATTGTCTTCAAAGCTTAATTAATTAGTGGCAACCCTTTAAAGTAATGCATGCACATATTGACGTACATATAATTCGTCAACAGTTTTACTGTACCTAAACAACTCTAAATAGTAGTTTTCCACAATGAACCAACTTGAATTTATAGGGAAAGTTATTTCCTTTGAAGATTTTTTATTATTATTATTTTCAGAGCTAATAGCATAGAAAAAGACAATAATGTCCTCCATGTTTGCAAAATAACAATTCCGGAAGTAAAAATATTGCTTTGAAAATATCTTACCATATATAATAAATAATTTTCCGATTAGTTTTCATATGTCTGTATTACATGATTCATAAAATATAATATTATGTAATATTTTACGTAATATTTTAATTACAGAATGACTAAACAAAAAACAGGAACTTCTAATTTCTAATGCTATAGTTTTTATAATTCTTTTTAGTTACATAATTCTTGCTTGGCTTAAAATTGAATTAATTTGACGATAAAACAGAAAATAAAACAGATAAATGGATGAGATGTGTATACCTCCCCCAGCTGTGGCGTTGGTGGAACTATATATATTGACAAAAAAGGGACCAGATGGTGAATATAACCGCATTGAACTAAAACAATGCATATACAAGCTATGGACGTACCCTACCCGCTTTGGAGTTGGTCAAAAATCCGGGGGCACATCAGCGTGGCTTTGGATAATAGCAGCACTAGCTAGCTGCTTGTTTAAATTTATATGGATGCAATGCCCCTGCACCAACTCGCAATTCCCAACCAACTTGTGGATAAACATGTACTGCTCCCGTATGAACAAAGCCCCCATGTGCCCTTTAAAATCGTTCTTTAAATATGTAGTTTTAAAATTCCATCTGATTAATTTATTCTTTACAAAATATTGGCATTTTAGGTTTTCAAATTGTATCAACAGATTTCAATCCACGACTACATTCGGGAACAGTTTCATGTCAAATTTTCTAAGACTGATCCTCATTTTTATAGTAAGCTAGTGTTTGAAGAGTTGATAAACTGATTAATTATAATTTTGGAGTTTTGTTGGAATTATGATGTTAATTTTGAAGATTTGTTAAATAATATTTTATAATTTTATTCAATATAATTTGTTTTCCCCAACTCCAAATCAAATTCGGACTAAATCACACACAAATAAATTTATGGAATAGCTCAATATTTGTTTGCAAACTATGATTCGTAAAAAATGTTCTACTACTATTTGAAGATCAATTAGGAATGCAAACGTGTCGTCTAAGTTATACATACAGGTATCAAACAAAATTTTTCGACAAACAACGATTTACATGATAGACCAAAAATCAGCGGCCATGAGCAGCTATGGAGGCACCATATAGGTGTTAGGGGCTGATAGAATACAGTCAGGGGCATCCGGAGATAGTGTCTCTCATAAATAATTTTTTACATTTTTTTATTATTAAATTTTTTGAAAAATATAAAAAATACCTTCATAAAATTTAAAAGACAAGAGGGTATCACTTAAAATTTACTCGGACCCTAAGTAACTATTTCTAGATACGTTTTTAAATACGTTCCCTGGTCAAGGGTACATTTTACCAATTTTTTAACATTTTAAAAAATATAAAGATTAATGTTTTATAGATTAATATTGTCAAATATATTAGTACTACAACATATCTATATTATATTATACTATAATAACTGGAATCACATATAATTTGTATTTTGGTTGACCCCTTATTTTGGTTATCCTTTTTTATCACGGCCATTGTATCTTCTTCATCAAATAATCAGAGTCGTTAGATCCAAATAGTAAAAAATACACTTCACAAGTTTTCAGGTTCGGATTCTGTCAACAACGAATATTTATATTATTACTTATAAAGATCCATGTAAGTTCTCATGTTCAAATCCCGTTAATAACAAACATTTATATTATCGTTTATAAGAATACATATAAGTTTTTATGTTCGACTTAACAACAACAAACATTTACATTATTATTTATGAATAAAATATCATCAATCATATACTATTTATACTATTTGAACTTAACTTGAAATTATACACACTGAAATTATAATTATATAATCATTATTTAGTATTTAAATATTTATGTAGAATTATAATAAGATTATATAAAATAAAAAAATATATATAAATATCAACTAAGATCGCACTGCAGTAAGTTAGTATATACTCCCTCCGTCCCACCAGGATGTTTACATCTCTGGTGGGCACGGAGAGCAATATATATATATATATAAAAGTAGGTAAAGTAATGAAAAATGATGAAAAGTGGTTAAAGTAGTGGCACCTATTAATATTTAATAATAGATTTGAGAGAGTGGAGGAAGTTAGTGGGTGTAATAGTGTTTTATATTATTAAAAGTTTACTATTTTTGATCCCAAAATAGTAACTGTAAAGAAATGGATGGGACAGAGGGAGTATAATTTTGAAACCTTCGGGAGTATAGGCAGCCAGAGGCCAGATGTACTTACTCCGCCCAGATTCAAAATCACAAAACAAGGTCTACAGGGAGAGAAAGAAGGAAAGAAAGACCAGACAAGTAGAACCAAAAAAAAATAAAGAGCAAAAGATGACAGATGAAAAAGAAAATATTGAAGAGAGTGACATATCAATCTAGAGCATTTCAGGGAGAATATTCTAACTTTGATTGTGGCCCTAGATACGCGTATGTGTACACTGGTGAATCAACAAAAGGGTTACATTGCAAATGATTCCCATAAAATCCAGGTCTATTTCCATCTATAATGTCTTCACTTTTTCTAAAACAAAGAAGAAAAAGACACAGCTGCCTCATCCAGAAAAATCTCTTTACTTGATCTTCTTCTGCTTTGAATTCAAATCATTGAAATTACATATTGTGTTAATGTATTTAGATCTTTATAACTTGCATACATTGGCACAAAATTTTTGTGATTACTTGTCCTCAGTAAGAACCTTTTTTAAATTTCGTGAAATTTTAGAGGGACGAGTTACTTAATATAGTGGTTTCGTATCATGATTGGGAAGTTTAATTAACCAATATCTCAAGTTCGCATCAAATTATAATTATAGAATTCCAAATTAATGTATGTCAAATAGTCAAAATTTGGTAACTTCGACCGAAAAAATTATACTTAAAGACACTATTTTGGGACAAAAAAATTGTTAAAAGCCATCCAATATGTAGAAAACATTAGAAAAGCAGGTACAGGAAAAAAGATCAACAGGCATTCCTGTGTTTCCTTTTTCCATGTAAACTTGCCAACCCACATTGTGAATCTTTGATTGAATTTGTTAGGGAACAGACTGAAGTTGCTTGGATTTTGGTAATCTTTGGGTGTGGAAAATCTCCATCATTATGTACCATTTGAAATGCAATATCTTAAAGTTGACTTTAAATGTGCATGTTCCTGAAGAACTTCTAGTATAAATCATTATTTTCCCATGCTCCTCTCCTGCTTTCTGTTAAATAATTATGTTTGAGATATGTCAACGCCAATTAGCCACCTTTTGTTTTGACCAAGTCCACTAAGCATAATATTTGTGAACGGATGATTGAAAGTCGATGCAAATATTTGCAATAACACACGGACACATGTTCTCACTCCAAACTGTCACTATTCGTCGGAAATTACTATTTTGGCACCCCCATTTTTTACATTCGGCTTAGGTTTGGTTATAGTTTAGGAAACAAATGTAATTAAACCGAGTAAACAAGAAATTGAGTAAAATGTTAGAACCAATTATAATTTAAAGTAAAAATTGAGTATGCACGAGAAAAGTGGTGGATAACAATGAATGTGGTGGATAACAATGAATGTGTTTAGTTTTAATTTTAGAAAATTTTACGATTTTAAGAAAATTTTGGAATGTAGAGAAATTAGAGAGAAACAAAAAAAATTATAAAAAAATGAGAGACGGGTATATATACCATAATTGGATCCAAAAATAAGTGTAAAGTAAAGTTACCATGTTACGTGCATTTTAAATATATTAATCAACCGCAAATTTTAAGAAAGTGCACAATTTTGAAAATTTTAAAATTTGATGAATATTTTGAAAATTAGTTTAAAGTATGACCACCGCTCTTTAATTTATTCTTATTTAATTAAGAAAAAATATTAAGAAGGGTGAGAAATGAGAACTGGACCGAGGACACAGTGGGGTAGGTAAATTGTTTAACTTGTATTCAGGTTTTAAATTCAATTCTAATTAATAAATAATATTATCGTATATAAATATATAAGCTAAGTAAAAAAAAAGTAGTAGAAAAAATATATAATTGTAAGTTGTACTCGTCGTTTGATAATTTGAGTTAAAGTGAATTAAGTATTGATATATTTTACAAAAAAATATAATAAAATATAGATTATTTGAAATTAAAAATGGAAGAATGAAATTAAAAAAAAATGGGTAAAAAAATTGAGATTCTTGATTTGTAAGGTTCGACATCCGACTAATCAAACCAGTTTGAGTAAAAAGTTAATGCTAAAAATATGAAGTAGAATTAGTTTGCGTAATAAATGGATAATGGAATTACATAAAAGTGGGCTTGCTCTAAATCTTGACCCATCTGAGGCTGCCCCCTACAAATAAATACAAAGTGATAGCAGCTGCTTTTGCCCGTCCGAATTTGGTTATGGTAATTCCGTAAAAATGATAGTACATGTGCAAAAATCTTTTTGAACCTGAGTAATTTTCTAAAAAGCCCAATTTAAAACATGAGCATACTAAACGGGCCGTGATTAGAGATATAAACAAATTGTATTATGTTAATGTCAATAAATAATAGTACTGTTACAGAAATTAATTAGTAAGAAAAAAGCTCGCTTAGCAGGCATGCGTTTTCGCATTTTAGGATTGGGCTTCTGGTCAAGTATGAACATTTCATACATATATAACATACTGTGTAATCTATTTTTCAAAGCACACATGCCACAAGTCTTATTAGAGAAATTATTTTGTAGAATTCTGCGATTTTAGGAATATAATTTTATTAAAAATTTATTATATTTGATTTTTGTTGGGAGATAAAAATTTGGTAACAACACTAACTGAATCACCCTTAATTTTCGGGTGAGAAGGTGGCTACTGCAGCTGCTGAACAGAGGTGCGACTGCAGAAATAAAGCTGAAATTGTGTATGATTAATAAGTTGAATCGATAAAGAATCAAGTAAAAACGGCTAAAAATATCCTTCTCAATCCGGCCAAATGTACTCGGAAAATAGTCACAATGCTTACACGTGTCAATTCGCGTAGAAAGTGATTATGCGGACCCCTTTGCCAATTGCCTACATACCCTATATATAAGAATCAAACTCAATGTAATTCATTAGAGTTGGACTCCATTCCTTGGCTAATAATCTGCATTTTTGATAAGCCAAAACCAGTTACCACAGTTAATCCAACTATTTCCAAGTGAGGTTCTAATGTCCAAATGCGGCTGGACACTAGAAACCCATTTTAATCCATAACCCAAATATGATTATCATTAAATCACATATTTATCCTTTAATCCTTGTTATTTACCACATATATAGTGGTAAAATCCTATTAAAAATCCATTCCATGTGTCCAAAGTTTATCCAACCACTTCCAAGTGAGCTTCTAGTGTCCAAGCTCCAATAGGACACTCAAAACTTGATTAATTCATAATTAAATGTAATTATTCAATAAATCCGGTACATGTCCTTTAATTAGGAGTTATCACCACGTTTATAATGGTATAAATGCATTAGGAAGCCATTCCTTGAAGATTAAGTCCATTCTCCTTGATTTTAGGAGGTACAATCCTTATTAAATACTGATTATGCCCAGGAAGGTACGCTGGTACACATGTTCCAGTAGCTGTCCAGCCTGACCAGCTATCATAATGCTTCCAACACATCACCTGCCTATCCAAGACTTCAACTGCTGGGCAACAACACCTACCATTATCATTCCTACCTGCCCAAAATCCAATTGAACCTCTGTTAGTCAGCTATAACTTCCTCTGGTGGCCTACAACTTCATATAGTTAGGAAAACCTCTTCTAATCAGCTGCAGTTTCATATGATACGCTGCATCTTAGTGTAAATACTTCTAAAACCATCAATCGTTGGGCCAAACTTGCACCCAACCACTCCTAATCCATCATATTTAGGCTCAATCTCTTTATGGGCCTTAAATCAAGCCCATGCAAGATTTTGAGCACAACAACTACCCCTGGTTCCTTGCAGCATAAAATGCAATAGGAACCAGAAAGAATACGAGGTCCAATCTTCCCTTATCCGTCTTAGAGAAAGGCATAGCTCACACATCGTTCTTCCTGAAGGGTTTCAAGCACATAAATGCAACGAAAACGATGTAAAATTAAATTAAAACCATAATAAAATCGAAACCCAATGCAGGATCCATGTCAAAATAGATATTTAATTTGTAGTAAGAATCTTTACCTTAAAGAAGTTTTAAGAGTTCATTAATGGAGTTCCAAACCTTGTTGAATCACCACGTATCACGCTCTCGCGATCTACGCTCTACGGTATCCACATGAACGCTTTTCTTGAAGGATTGATGTGTACTAGCACACAAAAACTCCATCTCAAACTCTCTTCCTCTTTCTCCTTGAACGACTAGGGTTTTGTAAACCATATTTCTATTTATATAAATCAGCCTTCAAAGAGTTAATATAGAGAGAATAATGAGTTTTCTAATTATAGTATAATTATAATTAATACTAATCCAAAATTCTAATTTATTATTTAATTAAGTCACTCTTAATTAATTAATAACTTATTTCAGAATCAGTTTAAGTAATTTATCTAATTTATTTATTTAATTAATTAAGTCATACTTAATTAATATCATAAATAAAACAAATTACTTATTTAATTTAAATTCATAATTTAAATAATTTCTCCTTCAAGCGTTCTCTGTGTGTGACCCTGTAGTTTATTATTATGTTGGCAATAATTTTAATATCTCATATTAAAATTATAAACAATAAGCCGTATCTAGTAATACATCATTGTTCCCCAAGTAATAATAATAAAATAGGTGATTTGATTAAACCTTCCGTGATAATGTACAATGTAATATAATCCCATTAAGCACATATTATAGATTAAACTAGAGGCATATAATCTATCATCCTCATCACAGTTTAATCCATGCTTTCTTGATCAATGAGTAGACTATCACATCAAATTAACATTTGAGCGCGGCCACGCATTTCATAGTCTAGCTCACACAAGAGGCCAATAATAGCACTCCTAATTCAGGAGGGTTAAATCATTTCTAGATCATTCTATTTCTCATGCGATTCATAATATACCTGAAATACACGTTTATCATTACCCGGTCAAAGATATCTTTTAATGTAATAAAAGTACATTAATTATTGTATAAAAATATATTTATTTCAAGTCTAAGGACCATTACATGATTATCATAGTGAGAATTACTTATGACACAATAGACATGTAAAATCTCATATTGGGCCCGTCTAGCATCATGTACATATACGTCTGCCTGTGTTTTTGACTTTTGTATCATTATACTTATGATCAATGATATGTGATCACCAGTCAACAAACACACCAGACTTAATACATTATTATTGTCCCTTAATAATAATATTCGACTAGGGACCTTTAGGAATATTAATACTATTCTCATAATCTCCTTTCTAAATCATGTACTTAGAGATATAGAATTTATATCATATTCCAAGGACATTTATTAATCTAACATTTATATCGCAGTAAATTAAGACATAATAAATTACAAAGAGAATAATCGATAGAACATAAACATTAATAATCCAAATGTCTTAAGATAAAACATTATAGTGTTGTCTCTAGGGCACTGTAACAGTACACACTTTCGGACCATTAAATCTAAATCGAAACTAGTACAAAATCCAATTTATTGATCAAAAATCCTTTTACAAAGATGACTATTACAAACGCGCAGCTAAAATCGAGTCCAAAATTCAAACTACTCCAAATCTAATGTCCTCGAAACTCCAATGATTTCCAACTCGAATCTAATACGAAACCTGAAATATTAAAAGGGGTGAGCTACAAAGCTCAGATAGTATAAATTGACTAATTATTTAACTGGAAAATAATGAGTGTTTTAATAAAGCGTTTTTTCTCAAAATAATAAAAATTTTGTAAAATATTTTCTAAAATAAATTCAACCCAAAGTTTTATATTTTAAAATTCATAATTCAGAACAGAACAAAGCAGATTTTATAAAAGATCTGAACATAATAAAACAGAACGAAGCTATAATTCTTATAAATACCACAGTCTTGATCTACGGCCACACTTTACCAGTAGCCGACATCTAATTCTTATTCTTATACCACATTTTTCCAGTGGTCGGCATCTAAAGTTCAATAATTATGCGTTCTTAATAGGTATCTAAAGTTGCACACTTGTGCGCCTAATAAGGGTATCTAAGGCTAGTTCTGGAACTATAGCGTAAATTACGAACGGGTTCGAAAACGTAGAGAATGGTTTTCAAAAGATTCTCGTATCTTATTTCTTATACAGTTCGAAATAGAATTCTTATATCTTATACGAAATTTGAAAATCAGAGTATCAAAACTTTTTCGAAAATAAAAGTAAGTCAAAAAGTACTTACCTCAAAGCCTGACCAGATCTGAATAAAGCCTTTTTGACCCTCTAAACAATGTTATCTTGGAAAACACGAAACACGAAAGTTGTAGAGAACGAAAAGATCTTACCGAAAAGTCCAGAATCAACGAATTATGACTTACGATGAATTTTCTTAGAATTTTACAGGACTGTTGATTTATGTCGAGAAGAGCCCTACGAATTTTATGACTAAATATCTCATTGGTCATTAATCTCATTAATAAGGTGATATCGTCTAAGTACATGCCCAAACAGTCTAATTGGTTGTTTCAAAAGCATCAATATATTCAGGTCCCATTATAGAATCATCAATATTCTTGCTGTGAACTATTCCAGCTAATATCACTTATATTTAGACAAAACATAAAACCAAACTTAGACATAGAATCATCCTTGTCTGTCCAAAAATTAGGTTCAAAAACTAGCACCCGTGTAACTCTTTACAACCAGTTCCCTATCTTCTCCATACACCAAAAATAAATCTTTAGTCCATTTTAAGTACTTAAGAATATTTTTGACAACTATCTAGTGACCCTCACATGGATTAAACTATTTGTTAGAAAATGAATTACACACAGAGGAGGGGGTGAATGTGTTTTTGTGTTTTTATGCTTTTCTTGAATATTTAAGGTGGTGAACAAAGTAAATTAAATCTTGCAGTGAGATGTGATAATACTGAAATTAAACAATCAATAACAGTGAACACAAATCTTATTAGAGAAATTATTTTGTAGAATTCTGCGATTTTAGGAATATAATTCTATTGAAAATTAATTATATTTGACTTTTGTTGGGAGAGAAATTTGGTAACAACACCTCGAATTAATTGTGCCTAAATAACTGAATCACCCTTGGTTTTCGGGTGAGAATGTGGCTTATGCAGCTGCTGAACAGAGGTGCGAATGCATAAACAAAGCTGGAATTGTGTATGATTAATGAGATGAATCGGCAAAAAATCAAGTAAAAATAGCTGAGAATATCCTTCTCAATTCGGCCAAATGTACTCAGAAAATAGTCACAATGATTACACGAGCCCATTGTTGGATTTTTAACGCAGCGGGGTCATGGTAAAACACTTTTACACATACAAAATCCAAATAAAAGCATATAAATCGTGAATAAAAATTCGAGGGATCAAATCTAACCTTTTAAAATAATTCGGAGATAACGATCAGAGATCCTTAGCAGTTGCTCCTCAAGTGTGAAGCACTCCACCGGTATCCACCAAGAAAACGATGTTAAGGAGGAGGAAGGAGGTGGAGAGAATTGGGTTTTCCAAACTTTTTTGGGTTTTCGGGTTTGATGTGGGTTCGAATAAAATAGGGTCTATAATAGTGTATTTATAGGCAAAATTTTCAGCTGAAATTTTCCCATAAATATTATTATTATCCCATTTATTATTCTCATTAATAATTAAAACACCTTTTAATCATTAATCCTTTTTCCAAACACTTTAGAAATAATTCTCTCTCTTGATTTAATTTCCAAAAATTAAATCCTTTAATTAATAATATTAAGAACTTTTCTTAATTAATTTATAATCAATTAAATCTCATTCAATCAATTATTAAATTTGCCAATTAATTATTTATTTCACAAATAAATAATTATTTAGCCATTATTAATTAATTCCTCCACCATTAAATCATTCTCTTTTTATGGTGTGACCCTGTAGGTTCAATATTAAGCCGGTAGTAGAAATAAATAATAATAAAACTATTTTATCATTATTTATATAAATTCTCTAATTTATTAAATATGATTAATTAATTAATCACATTTATTCTACATCGTGAGTGATGCTTCTCAACATATCGCGACTATCCGGATAATATGAATTCACTGCTTAGAATACCAAGAACCTGTCAGTGAATAGTTACCGTACAATAAACTCCTTCTACCCTACAATGTCCCGATTAAATATAAGGCATGGATCTCGTGTCAAGCCTATCTAATTCAATCACTTGCTTACCATTTACTATGCGTAGTTCTATGCAAATTCGAAACTCCTTTCTAATTTCATTTACTCTGGCCAGAGATTCCTGAACTAGCATAAGTGGATCAGCCTTGAACATTCGCTTCCTTCACTGGAAGGGGTAGATCCTTTATTGATCATACACTATCTTCGTGTACAAATTCCTATACCCAGAAGAGCCCTAATAATTGTCCCTGGAGACTAAGAACTAAACCAAAGCATAGTTCAGTGTACACAAGATGACTATGATGACCTCAAGTCTAAGAATACTTGTACAACTATCACTAAGTGAACAATTGCTGACACGTGAGTGAACTCCATCAGTTGTTCAGCTGTGCGAGTCATGTTCAGTGAACTTATTCTATAATAAGCACCTACATACTAGCTATAATGTCACCACACAAATGTCTATGAGAACAGATATCCTTCATAATGAAGCAAGCATAGTATGTACCGATCTTTGCGGATTATTAATTACCAGTTAGTAATTCTACGACCAGGAACTATTTAAGTTTAGAGTTATCATCTTTTTAGGTCTCACTATTATGATCTCATCATAATCCATAAAAAGCTTTACTCTAAACTATGGTATATCTTATTTAAACAATTAAATAGATAAAGCCCGTAATAAAAACAAAACAAGTCTTTTATTAATATCAATGAAATCAAAACAAATTACATAAAAGTTATTCCTAAATCCTAATATATGATTGGACTTAGGACATTTTCCTTTCAATCTCCCACTTGTACTAAAGCCAATCACTCTGGTATCTAATACCCATCTTGTCTTCATGACGATCAAAGTGACTTTCATAAAGTAGCTTTGTGAGTGGGTCTGCTATGTTGTTATGTGTGTCAACTCTAATTCAATACAATACAAGAAATGTTACCGCGCTCCCACTAACCCTTTTGTAGACGCATGGTTCATCTGCGTTTTTGATAAAATCAAACTCTTTGATTGTCTCATCAAAACGAATGTTCCATCTTTCGAGAAGCTTGCTTTAAACCACATATGGTTTGCAGTAGCTTACACACTAGGTTTTCATTTCTCTTGGAAAGAAAACCATCTGGCTAATTGCCAGATCTCATAGTCGTAGTAAGCAGCAATCGTAAGCAAAATCCGAACTGATTTTAATAGGGCTACAGGTAAAAGGTTTCATCAAAGTCAATCCATTGCTTTTGTTTGAATCCTTTTGCCACAAGCTTGGCCTTAAAGGTCTTAACCTGGCCATCTGCTATAATCTATCTTTTGTATACCGTATACATAGATTCCATTCTGGATTTCATGGCACTATGCCATTTCTCTGAGTCAACACTACTCATAGCCTCATTATAGGTCACAGGGTCGTCATCATCAATGATCAACAACTCATTGTCATTCTCAATGACAATGCCATAATACCTCTCAGGTTGGCGAGACACTCTCCCTGACCTATGAATGGGTTGTTCCACAAAAGGTTGTTCAGTCAGAACAGGTGTTTCCACTCGATCTGTAGTAGTTTGTGCTTCTTGAACTTCATCAAGTTCAATTTTGCTCCCACTGTTTCCTTCAAGGATAAAATCCTTTTCCAAGAAGGTAGCATGTCTGGAGACAAACACCCGATGATCGGTGTAAAAGTAATACCCTAAAGTCTCTTTAGGATATCCCACAAAACTACATTTTACGGATCGATATTCCAGCTTATCTGGGTCAACTTACTTGACATAAGCTGGACATCCCCAAATCTTAACGTGTTTAAGACTCGGTTTCCTTACTTTCCATATCTCATATGAAGTTTGAGGAACAGATTTGGAAGGCACCTTATTCAGTAAATATGCTGAGGTTTCCAATGCATAACCCCATAGGAATACTGGAAGATTTGCATAGCTCATCATGGACCGAACTATGTCTAACAAAGTTCAATTTCTCCTTTCAGATACTAATCTGGAGGAGTCCACTGGGACACTATACCATTTACTTTGAGATAATCCAGAAACTCTCCATTCATGTACTCTAAAGATGAAACTCCAAACATCATAATTGAGCACATCAAGAAAATTGATAAGCAAGCTGAAGGAAAAGTTAGTGTGAAAAGATTGAGAAGTGATAATGGAACAGAATTCAGAAACTCAACATTAAGTGAATTCTGCAAAAGCAAAGGCATTGTTCAAGAATTTTCAGCAGCTAGAACACCTCAACAGAATGGATTAGTTGAGAGGAAAAATAGAACATTGGTTGAAGCTGCTAGAACTTTGCTACAAGATGCTCAGTTGCCAACTAGTTTTTGGGAAGAGGCTGTTAATACTGCATGCTACACTCAAAACAGATATCTCATCAACAAAGCTCATGGAAAATCACCCTAATCAATCATGTCTAACAGGAAGCCTACAGTGAAGCATCTACATGTGTTTGGAAGCAAGTGTTATATTCTAAAAGACAACTCTGAATATGTGGGAAAATTTGACTCTAAAGTTTTTGAAGCAATTTTTCTGGGATATTCATTGGAAAGAACAGCCTATAAAGTTTATGTGATTGATCAAAAGAAAATTATGGAAAGCACATATGTGACTTTTGATGATGACAAGTGTCCAGGCTTGGAATGCCTTGATGTAAATGATGCTGAAGCCCTTGCATTTGGAAATCTAACCATTGATAGTGATTCTGATGAGGAAGATGAAGTTGTGACACAACAAGTAACAAATGAAGAGATCTCTGAACAAAATCATGGAAATGAAAGCTCTCTTCAGACACCTGAATTTGATGGCACAAACTCAGGGGGAGAAGGAGAGAATGAAAATGACAGTCATGGTAATACTGAAAAAAAATGATGAAGGCACTAGTCAATAGACACACACCAGAAAGTGGGATAGGAGTAATATAGTAGAAGCTATTATTGGTGATCCCTCAGCTGGTGTGAGAACTAGAAGTGCAACTGCTACTGAATGCCTACATGCATGTTTTCTGTCTCAAGTAGAGCCCAAGAAAACTGAAGAAGCCCTATTGGATCCTGACTGGATATGTGCCATGCAGGAGGAGCTGGATCAGTTTGAGAGAAACAAAGTTTGGAAATTAGTCCCTGCACCAAAGAACAGAAGCATAATAGGAACTAAGTGGGTGTACAGGAACAAAATGGATGAAAATGGAATTGTTACTAGAAACAAAGCAAGGCTGGTTGCTTAAGGCTACTCACAAGAAGAGGGAATTGACTATGATGAGACTTTTGCTCATGTTGCAAGACTAGAAGCAATAAGAATTTTTCTGGCATTTGCTGCACTCTCAAATTTTAAGGTGTATCAAATGGATGTCAAAAGTGTTTTTCTTAATGATGAACTAGAAGAAGAAGTTTATGTGCAACAGCCACCTGGCTTTGAAGATCCAGAATTCCCTAACTTTGTTTACAAATTACTCAAGGCTCTATATGGACTGAAACAGGCACCTAGAGCCTGGTATGACACACTTTCTGAATTTCTACTCAAACATGGTTTTACCAGAGGTACTATTGATAAGACTCTCTTCTATAAGAAGCATGATGAAGATATGATCCTAGTTCAAATCTATGTGGATGATATCATATTTGGATCTACAAATGAAAAGCTTTGTCAAAGATACTCCAGGCTAATGCAGAGTGAGTATGAAATGAGCATGATGGGAGAATTGAGTTACTTCCTTGGCCTTCAAGTTACTCAAAGAAGTGATGGTATTTTCATCAGCCAAACCAAATATGTGAATGACTTATTGAAGAAATTTGGTATGATGGATAGCTCACCTGCATCTACACCAATGTCTACTACAACCAAGTTGGATGTGTTAGTGTATACTGAAAATATTTATTTGAAGTATGTACATTTATTTCTGGCCAGTTTATTTGAGAATCATTTGAATGTTTACACGTTGTCTAATATTATATATTGTGAACAATCTAGTATCAAATGGGATACAGAATATTAGATTGTTAAATACGGTTATATAATATAATAAGGTTCACAGCACAGGTGGTGTTGGGCAATCCACTGGTATGGCTGTAGTATTATTTAGATTAGTTTATATTGACTAATAAATAATACTAGTATACTTTGTGTATATTGAACAGGATCAAATTTAGAATTATTCCCTTAATACTGATTAAGAAGGAGAACTAAGATTCTATGTTATTATTAATGCTTAGGTTCTTAATCCGGAAATAGTAATTGACACGTGTATATTATTTACATGCTTTGATTTATATATGAAATAATTCTTTTGAATTATATCATTATATTTTGGGTGATGGAATTATATAAATGGTGGATATTATTTATTGAAGGAATCCATGTCCTGATAATATTCGGGTTAATGATGTCCCCTTGAAAACTCAAAAAGATTTAATTATGTGAAACCCTGCAGGTGGAATTTATTCTGGCATAATTAAATAAAGATTGAGTGGATGATCAAGGATAAAAGATATTAATTAAATAAATTATCAGTAATTTATTTAATTAATGGACATATGATATTTTAAACATGGGGAATTTAATAAGCAAATAATATTGGAACCGAATTAATTAAATTACGGTATTAGGAAAGGTAGTGCAAATATTAATTCTTTAGTGGATTAAATTAATATTTAATTATATTGGGCTAGGCTCAAGATGTAATTAGAAGGCTCAACATAATTATCCATGGTCTCTATTGTAGCCTATATATATTCTTATTCTCTTCTTGCTTGACAATTGTGTGAAAACATATTGTAGCCACCAAGGAGCAAGAAGAGAGGATAACTTGAGAAGACGGAGGCCACACTTCGCTCAAGGGAATTTGGGAATACAATAGAAGAGCGTGGAATCAACCATTAACAAGGTAATCCTCTTTTCGTAATCTTTATCGTAAAACGTAGTAACACCCTAAGTCCGTGGTTCCCAACAATTGGTATCAAGAGCCTGGTAATGGGTTCTACGTTTTATGATATAATGTCCATGTCGTAATTATATATGTGTGTATATAGTGTTTTACTTGTATTGGTTTTGATGCAGGTTGTTAATCCACTATTATGGCCATGTATATTTTAATTATGTGTTTGGATCCCACGTGGTTTAATCGTGGTTAATTTTGGTTTTGGTTTCCACGTGGTTTAATCGTGGTTGTAATTTACACGAGGGTTGATCGTGTTAGAATAGATTTTACAAAATTAGTTTTGTATTAGATCTATTTTTTTTGTAATTGTTCCGGGTATTTTGTAATAGTTATGTGCGATCGAAAATCAATTCCGGTAGTTTTTTGTTCCGCTGTGCGATTACAAGGGCCTGCTGTTGATGTTTGGATCGAACAAAATCAAAACAAAACTCACAGAAAAGCAACAGGCGCGCGCTGCGGCCGCTGCGGCAGCTGGGGCTGCTGGGGCCGCTGCGGCAGCTGGGACTGCTGGGGCTGTTGCGGCAGCTGGGGCTGCTGGGGGCGTCGGGGCGCGTTTGGGGCAGATTTTTTTTGAGAGCTGGATTTTTTTTTCAAGGGCCATAATAGTGGAAAATTTATTTTAATTTTTTCCATTAAATTTTAATTATTGCTTTAATTTATTGATTATGTGTGTCGTTAATTATGTGTGTAATTCTTTTAAAATTATATGTTTAACTTAATTAGGACGACATGGACATAAATTTTATTTATTGCTTTAATTAAATGTTATATGTTGCTAAAATTATGTGTGTATTTTGAATGCATGATTAGACATAATTATAACAACATAGGGCCCCATTTAATTTTAAAATTCCTCAATTTTAATAAAAAAAAATTCTAAGTGGGAGAGGGAATTAATATGAAATTAAATCCCATGGTCTCCATTATTGGTTGTAGGTAATTTAACATAAAGAGGAATATAAATTATATATACGTCACCCACCGTGACATGTATTTTATGATGTCTAGAATGTTATAGAAATTACTAGAACAAACTTCTTAAATTAATAAATTTTGAAAGGAATAAATATGGATTTTCTTTATTTCTGATTTGGGGCGATTTTGTCAAAAACGGGTTCATCGAACTTGTAAGGCTGCGGGTTTTAAGCGAGACCGATGTGACTCCTCCACTACCTGGAAATCAAACCATTGATGAATATTGAATTGAAGTATTCTATTCAAGGCAAAATTATGAATATTGGAAGGTATACACGCCACCCATCGTGGGGTACCAAGTTCCATAGATTTCGAATTATTTAAGATTTGATGATGGTATACACTTAGCTATGAAAAATAATATAGTCCACCCCAACGTGGCATATTGTTTAGTAATAGGACCGAAGTAACATTTAAACAAAATTAGGTGGTATACATGTCACACATCGTGGCGTACCAGAAGCTTATGGTGTTTATATATTAGTGCATTAAATTTTAATAATTGTTAGAGGAATCAATAGATCTTAATAATTAATGCACCCTTATTTATGTGATGTTTTTATGCATGATTCTCAGGATAAAATGGGCTTTAATCCATTATTCACCATACTTAAGGATAACAAACTTACCGGACCTAACTATATTGAATGGAAACGAAATTTGGACATTGTGTTGACTGCTGAGGAGTACAAGTTTTGCACTTATGAACCCAAGCCTGAACATCCTGCTGCTGATGCTCCTGAAGATGAGAAAGAGTATTATAAACGGTGGATTAAGGCTGATGAGATGTCGCGATGTTACATTCTGGCAGCAATGTCGGGTGTTTTGCAGCATCAGCATCAGTCTATGGTCACTGCTTCGGATATGCTCTTTAATCTCAAGGAACTTTTTGGAGATCAGAATAGGGCTGCTAGGCAAGTAGCCATGAAGGCTTTAATGAACACTCAGATAGCTGAAGGCACACCTGTAAGGGATCATGTTCTCAAGATGATGTCGCATCTGAATGAGATAGAGATCCTTGGTGCTGAACTTGACGAGGAAACCCAGATTGACATTATCCTTATGAGCTTGTCGAAGAGTTTTGAGCAGTTCCACTTGAATTACAACATGAACAAGAGGTAGTATAGTCTCGCGGAACTGCTGACATAACTTCAGGCAGCTGAAGGATTATTTCGGCAGAGTGTTCAAGTCAATGTGGCTGAGAAAGGTTCTTCCTCTAAGCCGAAAGGTATTAAGAAGAAGAAAAAGGCTCAGACATAGAAAGCTGTGAAGGCAGTGGGAGTTCAGGGTGGTGTGAAAAAGCCTAAGGGAAAGTGCTTCATATGCAAACAGTCAGGTCACTGGAAATAGGATTGTCCTCTTCCTAAGAAGACAAACAATACTGGTATGTCTCTTTCTCTAGTTACAGAAATATTTATAGCGGCTATATCTACGAGCACTTGGTGTGTAGATACAGGAGCCACTGATCATGTTTGTAATTCTATGCAGGGGTTCCAACTATCCAGAATGCTTAGAGATGGTGAGATATACGTGTTCATGGGAGATGCTACGAAAGTAGCAGTAGTTGCAGTAGGAGTTATTCATTTATCTTTTGGTTCTGATAGGATTTTGGTTTTGAACAATTGTCTTTATGTACCTTCTTTTAGAAGGAATTTAATTTCGGTTTCTAAACTTGCTTTGGATGGTTTGTTTGGATCGTAATGTTTCTATTATGATGAATAAACGAATTATATGTTCTGGTACATTGCAAGACAATTTGTATATAATTAATCCTAGTCAACCTGCACTGTAACTGCAATTTAGGGAATTGAACAACACATCTTCTAACTCTACTAAAAGAAAGGAACCTTCTAGTTTGAACCAAACATATCTTTGGCACTTGAGATTAGGTCATATTAACTTGAGGAGGATTCAAAGACTGGTAGTAGACGGGTCTTTAAGCTCATTGGCAGTGGAGCCATTTCCAGTTTGTGAATCCTGCTTGGAAGGTAAAATGACTAATAGGCCTTTCAAGGCAAAAGGGAATAGAGCCAAACAACTGTTAGAATTGGTTCACTCTGATTTATGTGGACCCATGAATATCCAAGCAAGAGGTGGTTATGAATATTTCGTCACTTTCATTGATGATTATTCTAGATATGGGTACGTTTATTTATTGCACCGTAAGTCTGAGTGCTTTGATAAGTTCAAAGAGTACAAAGCTAAAATGGAGAAGCGACTTAATAAAAGTATCAAGTCACTACGATCAGATCGTGGTGGCGAATACTTGCTTGGAGAATTTAGGGAATATTTATCAGAAAATGGGATAGAATCCCAGTTAACTGCACCAGGCACACCCCAGCAGAACGGTGTAGCAGAGAGAAGAAACCAGACTCTTTTAGAGAGTGTTATATCGATGATGAGTTATTCGGATTTACCCAAGTCGTTTTGGGGACATGCCTTAGAGACAGCAGCTTATCTTCTGAACTTAGTACCTTCTAAGTCGGTTCCTAAAACCCCCTTAGAATTGTGGACCGGGGATAAACCGAGTCTAATACATATTCAAATATGGGGTTGTCCAGCACATGTGCTGAACAAGAACGCGACTAAGTTAGAATCTCGTACAGAAGTAAGGTTATTTGTAGGCTACCCCATGGGAACAAAAGGATATTTATTTTATAGTCCGAAGAATCGGGATGCCATTGTTAGCACTAATGCAAGATTCTTGGAGGAGGACTATATAATGAATCACAAACCCATGAGTAGTGTCGTTTTAGACGAACTAGTGGGAGGGACAAATAATACCCATGAAGCTGTAGTACAAGTAGAACAACCACAACATAATGTACAACCTGTCACTAATACCGCACCAGTGCCTCGTCGTAGTGGGAGGGTTGTTCAACAGCCTGATAGATTCATGTTTTTGGGAGAGTCTTCAGATTTGGTCCCTGGTGAACATGATGATGATCCCCGTACATACGAAGAGGCAGTACAAGACAAAGATGCAGATCTTTGGCAAAAGGCGATGGAATCTGAGATAAAATCAATGTATTCTAATCAGGTCTAGGAGCTCGTGGAACCACCCAAAGGTATAAAACCTATTGGATGTAAGTGGATCTACAAGAAAAAGAGGGGATTAGATAAAAAGGTGAAAGCCTGGAAAACAAGACTTGTTGCGAAAGGGTATACTCAGAAAGAAGGTATCGATTATGAGGAAACCTTTTCACCGGTAGTCATGCTTAAGTCAATCCGTATTCTTTTATCTATAGCAGCTCATCTCGATTATGAGATTTGGCAAATGGATGTCAAGACAACTTTTCTTAATGGAAGTCTTGAAGAAACCATCTATATGCAACAACCAAAAGGATTCATTAAGGAAGGCCAAGAGCATCTGGTATGTAAGCTTAAGAGGTCTATTTATGGACTTAAACAAGCTTCTAGAGACTGGAATATTCATTTTGATCAGGTAGTCCAGTCATATGAATTTGATCAAAGTCCAAGCGAATCGTGCGTGTATAAGAGAAGTGAAGGTAATGCAGTGGTTTTTCTAGTACTATATGTAGATGATATTTTACTCATTGGAAACAATGTTGAGATGTTGTCATCAGTAAAGGCATGGTTGTTCAAATAATTTGACATGAAGGACTTAGGTGAAGCGGCATACATCCTTGGGATTAAAGTTATAAGGGATCGCAAGAAAAGGATGTTGGCTTTATCTCAAGAGCCCTACATTGATGAAGTATTAGCTCGTTTTAACATGCAGAACTCCAAGAAAGGTTTTTTACCTTTTAAGCATGGAGTTGCTCTATCTAAGAAGCATTGTCCTTCGACAACTAAGGATATAGAGAGCATGAAAGCAGTTCCTTATGCTTCAGCATGTGGAAGCTTAATGTATGCTATGTTATGTACGAGGCCTGACATCTGCTTTGCTGTAGGCATGGTTAGTAGATATCAGTCGAACCCAGGTCAGGAACATTGGAGTGCAGTAAAAACTATACTCAAGTACCTGAGAAGGACTAAGGAGTATATGTTAATTTACAAGGCCTCAGATCTATTTCCTTTGGGATATACTGATTCAGATTTCCAATCAGATAGGGATAAGAGGAAATCAACCTCGGGATATGTTTTTACTTTGGGAGGTGGAGCCGTTATGTGGAGGAGTGTAAAGCAGAAATGCATTGCAGACTCCACCATGGAGGCCGAGTACGTGGCGGCCTCTGAGGCTTCCAAGGAGGCTGTATGGTTCAGGAACTTCCTTTTGGACTTAGATGTGGTACCTAATTTTCCTAGGAGCTTGACGGTGTATTGTGATAACACTGGTGCTGTGGCAAATTCAAAGGAACCGCGAGACCACAAAGCAGCTAAACATATTGAACGTAAGTATCATCTCATACGAGGAATCGTAAAGCGAGGGGATATAGTTGTGGCTCACATATCATCAGAAGACAACCGAGCAGATCCTTTCACAAAGAGCTTGCCAACCAAGGTTTTTGACAAGCATGTGGAAGCGATAGGAGTCAGATGGATGGACACATAGTTTTTTATGTAATAGTGGATTAAATTAACACTGATGTACACATAGAATATTTTGAGTATAAGTGGGAGATTGTTAGTGTATACTGAAAATATTTATTTGAAGTATGTACATTTATTTCTGGCCAGTTTATTTGAGAATCATTTGAATGTTTACATGTTGTCTAATATTATATATTGTGAACAATCTAGTATCAAATGGGATACAGAATATTAGATTGTTAAATACGGTTATATAATATAATAAAGTTCACAGCATAGGTGGTGTTGGACAATCCACTGGTATGGCTGTAGTATTATTTAGATTAGTTTATATTGACTAATAAATAATACTAGTATACTTTGTGTATATTGAACATGATCAAATTTAGAATTGTTCCCTTAATACTGATTAAGAAGGAGAACTAAGATTCTATGTTATTATTAATGCTTAGGTTCTTAATCCGGAAATAGTAATTGACACGTGTATATTATTTACATGCTTTGATTTATATATGAAATAATTCTTTTGAATTATATCATTATATTTTGGGTGATGGAATTATATACATGGTGGATATTATTTATTGAAGGAATCCATGTCCTGATAATATTCGGGTTAATGATGTCCCCTTGAAAGCTCAAAAAGATTTAATTATGTGAAACCCTGCAGGTGGAATTTATTCTGGCATAATTAAATAAAGGTTGAGTGGATGATCAAGGATAAAACATATTAATTAAATAAATTATCAGTAATTTATTTAATTAATGGACATATAATATTTTAAATATGGGGAATTTAATAAGCAAATAATATTGGAACCGAATTAATTAAATTACGGTATTAGGAAAGGTAGTGCAAATATTAATTCTTTAGTGGATTGAATTAATATTTAATTACATTGAGTTAGGCTCAAGATGTAATTAGAAGGCCCAACCTAATTATCCATGGTCCCTATTATAGCCTATATATATTCTTATTCTCTTCTTGCTTGGCAATTGTGTGAAAACATATTGTAGCCACCAAGGAGCAAGAAGAGAGGATAACTTGAGAAGACGGAGGCCACACTTCGCTCAAGGGAATTTGGGAATACAATAGAAGAGCGTTGAATCAACCATTAACAAGGTAATCCTCTTTTCGTAATCTTTATCGTAAAACGTAGTAACACCCTAAGTCCGTGGTTCCCAACAGGATAAAGACAAGAAAGGCAAGAGTGTGGATATTTCAAGCTACAGAGGAATGATTGGATCATTGCTGTATTTGACTGCTAGTAGACCAGACATCATGTTTGCTACTTGTCTATGTGCCAGATTTCAAGCCAATCCAAAGGAATCACACTTGATGGCTGTCAAAAGGATTTTCAGATACTTAAGGGAACTCAAAACTTGGGACTATGGTATCCTAAGGGAACTGGTTTTGAAGCTGTTGGATACACAGATGCAGATTTTGATGGATGCAGGGTTGATAGGAAAAGTACTGGTGGAAGCTGTCAATTTCTTGGTCAAAGACTTGTGTCCTGATATAGTAAGAAACAGCAATCTGTGTCAACTTCCACAGCTGAGGCTGAATATATAGCTGCTGGAAGTTGTTGTGCTCAAGTGCTTTGGATTAGAAATCTGCTAATGGACTATGGCCTAGTCTTACACAAAATTCCTATTATGTGTGACAATACTAGTGCCATATCTATAGTAGCTAATCCAGTTAATCATTCTAGAACAAAGCACATTGATGTTAGGTACCATTTTATCAGGGAACATGCTGCAAATGGTACCATTGAGCTCATTTTTGTTCCAACAGAAAAATAATTAGCTGACATTTTTACTAAATCTTTGGATGAAGCAACCTTCACTAGACTTGTGAGTGAAATTGGAATGCTCAATTCTTCATCCTAAGGTAAGAACTCAGCTAATGTTTTGCAGCAGATTAATCTCTAATAAATCAACCTAGTTTGATTTAATTGGAAATTAACTGAAATATGAATTATAAATATTTTAGAATCTCTGTATATTTATTTTTCTTTAAAAACTTAAAAAAATTAACTTAGAATATTTCAAATTCTAAGTAAACTGCTTAGTTGTTAATTTACATCTTTAATGTGTAAAATTAACACAAGGCAGAAAAAAAGCACTCAAAAGTATAGAGAACTGAGTTCTCGATAAGTCAAAATGACTTATCGACAAGTCATTTTAGAGTTCTCGAGTGAGTCCTCGATAAGTCTATTTACAGACTTCTCGAATGACTTCTCGATAAGCTCTATTATGACTTATCGATAAGACCATGTAGAGTTCTCTAATAGTGTTAACTCACAGAGTTCTTGACAAGAATATTTTGAGACTTATCAATAACTCAGAACTAAAATAATTTGATTCAATGAATTATTTTAGACAAATACTTTTGAAAAAGTTATTCTGATTTTAATTTGATTCAATTCAAATAAATTAGAATTATTTTTAGTCCATTTTCGGACAAACTGGGTATTTATCAGAGTTCTCGATAAGTCATCTTTGACTTCTCGATAAGTATTTTACTTTTTCTATAAATACCCAGACTTCTCGATACACACACTGTACTTACACCTTCTCGAGATCTCAAGTGACCTAGCTTTCAGACAAAAGGCGATTTCTCTCTCATTTTTGCTCCTTTCTCACTACTTTTTCTTACCCACTACTTCTAAACACTACAATGGCACAAAACATTGTTAGAGCTATCATTCCAGAGAATGGAACTAACTTTATTGCTTTTCTTGATGCTAACCAAGCCCCTGATAGTTTCAAGGGGTTTGTGAAGTTTCTTTCTGAATCCTACATTGCAGGTGCTTTAACTGCAAGTCCTGTGATGTATTTGGACGTTCTTCATGAATTTTGGACATCAGCTATAACTAGGACAGTTGTTCTAGAGAATGTCACTTCTATGGTGGTCACATGCACAATTGGAGGCCAGGAAATTGAGTTTTCAGCTGCTGATGTGAATACAACCCTGGGATTGCCAACTGAGAATTACGGAGAGATGCCAACTGCAGATGAGCTGAGTGAATTCATGGACTTCATCAACTACAGTGGCTCGATCAACTTGGCAAGCCTGAACAGAACAAACCTTAGGAAGGAATGGTCCTTTGTGTTTGACTCTGTAGTGATGGCTTTCACTTGCAGCAAAACTGGCTTTGATAACATCTCAAGTGTGGTGCAGAAGCTGGTGTTCTCAATAGCTCACAACAGGCATCTGAATGTTGGAGGTCTGATTCTGGAGGAGCTGGCTACCAGGCTTACTATACCTTTGAAGAATAGAGGTAAAGAAATCTTTTTGCCAAGGTTTATTATGTCTACTTTAGCTCATAAAGTCAATGACATACATTTGTTAGCTGGTATTAATAGTAGTAGAATTGGCAATTGCAAGCAAGTGTCCAAAATTATATTTGGCTCACTTACTTCAAAGAATAAGGTGAGTGTAAGTCTCAGAATCACTCCATTTATGTTGGAGAGATTCAGGACTTATCCTTACCCTATGCCAGACATGAGGGCTCCTAAATTTGCTAGTTCAGCTATGGTTCCTGAGCCTGTGGAAGCACAAACACAGGCACGCCAACAGGGACCTTCCAAGGCTGCAGCCCCTTCTTCTAAACCACTAGATGTTAACAAACCAACCACTTTAGTCTCTCAAAAGACTGAAGTGAGTAAAAAGAAGAGAAATGAACCAACCCTTGATGTTGTAAATGAGAGTGAAACAATACTTATTGAACTAGAGTCACCCTTGGTCAAGAGACCAAAGAAGAGTAAAATACCTGAGCTGACCACTCAAAACACCTCTGTGTCCTCCCAAAAGGGCACAGTTGAACAAATGGGGAGTAAACAGTTACTAGATGCATCCTCTCAACAGGGTGTATCTATTGAAAAGAGCATTCACCCTAATGCATCCTGTACTGAGTTATCACAACCTGCACCTAGAGTGTATGGTAGAAAAAATAAGGATGGCACACACAGTGAGGGCACATCACTTGAAGCTCCCTCATCCATTCTGGGGGAGCTGCCAACACTCATAACTGAGCAAACTTCTCTAATCTCCCAAATTTCTTCATCATATAGAGCACTTGAATCTGATTCCCAAGTGCACCAACACTCAAGTGACATGGTTCATGAAACTGTGCTCACCACCCAGAATCAACATCTAGATGGTGAGAGACTACTAGCTGGGGTAGATCTTGATGACACCATCACAAACATGGAGGTTTCATCAGTTTTTACTGAAGACCCCATGGTCACTTTTGCACCTTCATGTGCACAATCATCTTCACAGATGAATAGGTTTGAGGGTAGTACTCCTGAGGGGGAGCTATCTAAATCCTCTCCAATTCAATTGGAGGTTCCTCTAGAAGGAACAACTCCCCTCACAACCCTAGCCGAAATTGCCTTCACAGTTGAAGCTAGGAGTACAATTTCCAATGACCCTGTTATGGGAGAGGCAAGTTCATCACATTTATGTGACAGTGCTCTGCAAGGTGCACAAAGGTTTGAGGCTGGTGTACATGACAGTGACCCAGTCAAATCCTCTCCAATTCCAATGGAGGTTCCTACTACATGTGCTGAACACCAAACTGTCAAAACCACAGATCTATCTGTGAGTCAAACTGTGACTTCAGTCACAGGTGATACTGTGAACATTTCTCAACAGCCATCCACATCTCAACCCAACCAATCACATGTCATGGCACAATGGCTACAAGATATGGAAGCTCAGCCTTCTACAGTTAATGACATGTTGGTAGATCAAATCTCAGGCTTGGCCAATCTTTCTCAGCAATTGCTCACTTCAGACATGGGGAACCAGGACTATCAAGCTATACTGCTATGCTTTAATGAAGAGATTGAACAACAGAAGGAGAAGATAGTAGATGAGGCTGAAGAGGATGGAAATGTAGATGCCTGGTTGTCTGGTGACCATGTGGCAGAAATGGATGAAGTTTTGGCTAGATTCAGGAGAGAATACATAACTATCTTGGGAAGCAATGCTAAAACTCTCACTCCTCTTGAAGTCTATGATGCCATTATGGATGTGCATAAAGCTCAACTCAAGGCTTTCCATCTCTTTGTAAAGGCCCTTGAAGTAAAATTGATTGGACACGAGGATAAAATCAGGAGGTTGATCAAGGAAAAGATGGATGACATTGTGCCTTCTCAAAAGGACATCAAAAATCAATTCCAGTCTTTCACTGAGCAAATGTCAAGAATGGATCTGGCCTCCATTGAGAAAGAAGTATCAACAATGAAGAGTTCTTTCTAGGCCCTGTTTGATCAAGTTCAAACTCACATTATAAATTCAAATGATACCAGGGTCAAGCTAAATCAAATGTATACTGCTAGGTATGAGCCTTCATTTCTTCTCATGGAGGGTGTCAGAAAAGCTGTTGATGAACACTTTAGGTCCTTCTCAGCCAAAACCTCTACTCCTCAGATACAAGAACTTCAAGATCAAATTTCTTCACTTCAAAATTCTAACTCAGATTTATCTTCACAAGTCCGAGCTCTAACTACACTGGTTGAAAGTCAATAGCATGATATTCAGGCCCTAGTGGAGTCCCATAAGCATTTACAAATGCAGAATACAGTTGCTTTGGGAGCCATTATGGGAAAACTTCTACATACCACTGCCAAAATTGCCTGAAGCTGTAAGACCTGAGATTCCTACTCCCCTACTCATGCCTGTCATCAAGACTAAGGGGGAGATAGATGCAAGGCTAGCACAATCAACACTCAAAAGTCAAGAACAAGGTCTAGAACAAGAGAGGCTCCTTATGGCTGCTCAAGGTCCAGGAATGACACAAGAGTTTGATAACTTGCTCACTGGATTAAGGAATTCTCTCAACAACAACTTCTTCACTTACAGAAGGCATTTTGATTAACAAGGTCAAAATGATCAACAATGAAGAGAAAATGCTACTAGCAGAGTTGAAGAAGGCTCAAGAAGCTGCATTCCCAGAAGCCTACCTACATCCAAGCAAAGGGGTGCACTACATCTGCTCTACAACTAAGCAACTGAAACATTTCCAAGTACCCAAAAACTGTGTCATGGCCAACAGAAGACTGATAATGGTGCTTGAGTCTGAGCTGAAAAAGAAGAGATTGAAGACTAGTGAAGATGAAGCTATGATCAAGATTCTGAGGAGATACATTGATAGCTCTGAAGCCAATTTGCCTGAAACTAAAATCAACACAGATGACTTGGGTGATGATGAGCAGAAGAAAGATGGTCAAAATCCTTCTGGCTCAAACTCAAGTCAACCTGGTAAGGCAATTGGTGAAAAAGGTGATAGTGAGAAAGAGAAGGAGAAGAAAAGTGGATTTGAGACTCAAAGGAGGGGTGGAAGGAGACAAAGACAAAAGAATGATACCTCACAACCTCTCCAAACCCTAAATATCCAAATACCAATTGCTAAACCTTCACATTCAATCTCAACAGAAAATGCTCAACCTCAAACCTCTAAGCCTAAATATTTCTACAAGCTCACAACCAGCTCTCTCCTCAAAACTCAAATCACTCACAACCATACTTCTCTGAAAAGACTCAAAACCCTACCTTCATTTCAGCCACCCCTTAAAACACACTTCAAAACAGTTGGAATAGGTCCAAAAGAAGCCAAGGTCAAAAGGAAATTAAGAAAACAAAGAAGAGAACAACTGATAGCTAAATCTTCCAATGATCATGGATTTGGTGAAAAGGCCATCTGGAACAGATTTAAACAAGATGATTTTAAACCTCTAAATGTTGTTGATTCAGATGAAGACTACTTCCAACAGCTAGCTGAAAGAATAGTCAGAGTTTGGGTCGTTCACATCAAAGAAGTTAGAATCTACTACAATGATGGGTCCTTTGAACAGCTTGGAAATAGACTATTGAAGTCTCTCAATTGTTGAGCTGAAAAGGGTGCTAAGTTTGATGAATGGTAAAGATTCAGCCACCAAGGCATGGAGAACAATATTGGCAGTGTTTGTGGTTAACAGAGAGAAGATGAGAAATGAGCAGAGAGCCTTGTTAGCAGAAAAGAGGAGAAAGTATGAGCATGAAATTGATGAGTATATTAGAAGATCAAAAGAGTTGAAAGCATCAGGCAAGAGCAGAATATCAAAGGATGGAAGATTTCTGAATATAAAAGCTGGTTCTTTGTCAAGTTACAGGATAGGGATGTTAGCTAGTTATCGTAAGCCAGATTTGCTGAAACTAATAGAGGCTCCAGCTGACACCCCCATCCTAGAAGAATTGGAAATACTTGTGCAAATTAGGAACATAATTGAGAAAGAATCAGACAGCTCAGTCTTTACTTAATTATTGTAAACTGTCCAATGTACAAGTGTTGTATCAGCTTTTGTATCATTTTATTTTCATTCTTTAACTTGGGGTTAGTCTTGTTAACAGGCATGAATTTGTGATAAGCAATCTTCTCACAAATTGGGGGAGATTGTTGTGCAAGACATGTCTGTATCATAACAAGACTAAGTTATACTGACAACCCTAAGATTAGTTGTATTGTAACCTTAATCTGTAATTCATACTTGTAACACTTAATGTCTGTAAAATGTAAATGGAGTAGACTGGAGCATTTTTCTCTAAACAGTGTCAAGCCTAAGAATTCTATCTGGAAGAAGATCAAGAAGATCATGTCTCACAAGAATTTTGAAGAAGCTTGAAGTTGAATAAATCTGTTTGGTGTAAAATATTCTAAGTCAAGATCTCTACAAGTCACAGAATTAGTGTTATAGAGAAATCATTCGAGAACTCCAGAATGACTTATCGAGAAGTCATTTAAACTCCAGAGAGTACCGACGGATGAGTAACATCTACCTGACGGATGAGCAATATCCACTCGACGGATGAGGAATGTCTACTCGACGGATAAACCATCACTACTCGACGGATAAGCAACATCCACCGGGTGTTGAGAACTCAGGAATTATCTGTCGAGAACTCAGAGATATCGACAAGTATACATTCATTAGAGAACTCTGAGTTATCGATAAGTCAAAGTCCATTAGAGAACTCTGAGTTATCGATAAACCAATATTCACTAGAGAACTCAGAGTTGTCGATAAGTCTAGGCAACAATGAAGTTTCAGAGATATCGACAAGCCAACATGCCTATCGAGATGTCGAGTTCTCTACAGCTTAACTGGAGATCTCAAAGTGAAGAAATTTCTCTAAGTACAGAATTGCAGAACAGTTCAATATCCAAGGTTGCAAATCAACAAACAATTCACACAGCTGGATTGACAAGTCTACAAAAAGCAGTTTGAGAGATGTGCAAGATCGACGACAAAGATTAACTGACAGAGAAGATTAAAGTAATCACGGGATGCTAAAGATATGCTAAGCCAGAAATGGAAGATTTGCTTTTCTATAAATAGAAATGATAAGTGACAGTTTAGAAAAGTTAATAGCATGTTTATTATCCACTGTGTAAACCAGCAGTTAATTGAGTTATAAAGTTAACACTGGTCCTCTAGTTAAGTTAAGAAGAACAATCAGATTAGAAAAATTGTATGTTCTCTCTCAAGAAAGAAGCGAAGTTCTAAAACAAGAACTTATAGATTTTGTAGCAAAACACTGCTTGATTTTTAATATAAAATTAAGTGAGTTTTGAAGATCTTTATTTTACATATTTGCACAGCTATTTATGTTTAACATCCATTCTACTAAATCATTAACAACAACTAACTGCTAAAGCCTAAGTCGATCGAAAATCAAACATTTAAGCCAAAACACATTCACCCCCCTCTGTGTTGTATTCAAACCTAACATACATTATTATTCATATAAATATAAATAAAAATGATATAAATATTATTCATTTGCCTGTTCACGATTGTCTCGTTTAACCAAATGAAGCGAAACAAATTCATTTAACGAGCTAATCCCGAATTTTGTTCAAAAACAGTTTTGTTCATTTGAAATTCTTAAAATACTACTCCCTATTTTTTTTATATGTTATTTAATTTTTTACACACAATTTTATGTATTTTGACCGGATAGATAAAATATATTTTTTTAAAATTTTCTTTTTTTAAAATAAATTTAAATTATATATTTTTATTTATATAAAAATTTAAAAATTATTATTCTAATTATATAAAAAATTAAAAATTATTATTCTAATTAAAAGTTAAAACATTCAGAAATGCGTTAGATGAAAAACAAAACAGGAGGAGTATTAGGAAATTGGGGAAGTCAAATGAGGCCGGCTGGCTGGCCACACGTGTAAGTGTACTTAACCGTGTAAAACATTTTAAATACCAGATTTTTCTCTTTCACATATACGTCATGCAACGAGTCAACCGAGTCATGCTGAGTCCACCCAACCGTTTCCAAAACAATACCGTTAAATACTCCTTCCGTATGTCAAGTTCTATATTTTTATTATTTGCACATATTTTGAGTTTTTTATTAATTATAATTTTGTAATATTTTTTTTAATAAAAATTTAAACAAAATTTTTTTATAAAAAATTGTGGAGTTATGCTTTAAAGATCTATTGAAAAGTGTGTCAAAAAGTAAACCTCCGTCCCAACCATTTTTGTACAAATAATTTGGACACGGAGGACAAAAAATTCATTAAAATAGGTAGTTGGACGAGAGAGAAAGAAAAAATGTAATTTAGTAAGAAAAAGTATAAAGTTAGGTAAAATAATGGACCAATCGATATTTAATGAATAAAATGAGTGTAATGGGAGAAAGTAGTGGATGTGATTGATTTTTATATTATTAAATTCTTAATATTTTTGGTAAGTTTAAAATGTATAGAATTGAATGAGACATCCAAAAAAGGAAATTTATAGAAATGAATGAGACAGAGGGAGTAGAATTTAACGAGACATAAGGAGTATAATCTTAAAAATATATAGTACAAATTCTGAATTCTACAAGTAATATATTAAAATTAAAATTTATAATATATAATGATAAAATAAATCGTAATGCATTATAAAAATATAATACTAGAAATATAAGATTCGAATCCCAATAATGATAAATTAAAATTATATTTTACAAAATATATAATGATAAAAACAAACATAAGACAGTTTACCAATATAATAATTTTATTAGAAGATTAAAAAAATCCAAAAGAGACAATAAACAGTTTCCGATTCCCAATGCTTCCCAGTCCTCCATAGTCAGAAACACAACCATAACGTCCACGTCTGCTACTACATATAACGTTGTTGATCTATTCTTACATACATATATATATATATATAGGCGCAGAGGATATTACTGGAGATTGGGGAGTATAGAAATGGAATCAGTAGCAGAAGCAACATCAGGGGCAATAGGAGCTTTGGTTAGCACAACCATATTGTACCCATTAGACACTTGTAAAACTAAATATCAAGCTGAAGTTAGAGGACCCAATCCTAAATATAGGTACCCCTTTATCATATTCTTCATCAATTCTTGCTAAAAATCGTATCTTTATATGTTTGTATGTTTTTGTTACTGCTTTTTTAAGGTTAATGATATATGGGTTCGATTGTTTCTTGAATTTTGGTAAATATTTGTTGGGTATTAGTTGCTTTTTGATATATTGGGTTGCTTGATTTTTTTTGTTATGTGATCATTTTAGTCTTAAGATGTTTTCACAGTGGAAACATTGCAGAGATTGTAATTTAGTGTTATGTGAACTTTGAATTAGAATAACTTTGCGAGAAGGTGTGTTAAATAGTTTGTTGGTTTTTGTAAGTGGCAATTGTAATGATTTTACATTTTGCAGGTGATAGCTACTATGTATGAATGTGTTTGTAATAAGTTTGCAAAAAAATTTATAAGCAATTCAATTGGAACTATGTTCGTTAAATATGCACTCAAGCTCCCAAAGTACGATCTTTGGAGTTTTGACTTATGAGTGATTTTTCACCATGCGGCTTTTCTTTAACTCTACATATACATTTTCAATTTTTGCCAATCTTAATTGTACATTTCTAATTTGAGTATAAATTATATCATGTAGATAATGCATTACAGTTACATTACTGATTAAGAAACAATTGAAGTGTTGGATTTTCATTTTATACCATCTTTCTAAGATGCCTCTCTGTGCACAAAGCCCATCTTTATTGTCAAATTGCCTCTATTTTCCGAGCTTATATTTTGAACCGGAGTATTTGTTATGTAAACATTTCTGGATATCAGTGATGTTGGGTGTTATCACTTGTTTGATTTTTTTGAGCGGTGGTGCTTGATGTAGTGAAAATGTTTGATGTATTGACATTTTTATTTGCTGTTCCTATTGTACTTTGTGACTTTATGTTAACTTCTGGACTTTCTAGAATGCTGTGGGTTCAATTAGTTTGTACATAAAGCTTACCTATTTGTGTTTGGATTATATACAAGCAGATTATGGCTCACTTGATTTGTGTTTGGACTGGCTAAGGAAATTTTATCGTGTCGCGATTTATGCAGGAATCTTTCTGATGTTTTCTTTGAGGCAATTTCTAAAGGCCAGATTCTTTCTTTGTACCAAGGTCTTGGGACAAAAAACTTGCAGTCTTTTATTTCGCAGTTTATATACTTCTATGGATACAGCTTCTTTAAGAGGCTGTACCTCGCGAAAACTGGATTTAAATCTGTTGGAACGAAAGCTAATTTGATTGTTGCTGCTGCTGCTGGAGCTTGTACTGTCGTTATAACCCAGGTTTGTTTAATAAAATGAAAAATTAATCGATTTCTTTTATTCCATGAGATCTTTGCAAGGCATCTCTTTACTTGTTTTATGGAGCTAGAAAGTACTGCTTATGAATACTTTTAACCTGAATGCATTATTTCAGCCTCTTGATACAGCATCATCCAGGATGCAGACATGTGCGTTTGGAAAGTCAAAAGGCCTTTGGAAGACTCTCGCAGAGGGAACTTGGAAAGAGGCATTTGATGGTTTAGGCATATCTCTTCTTTTAACAGCAAATCCTTCCATTCAGGTACGTGCTCTTGCTTTTTTTATGATTTTCTAAAATCGTTCTGAGTCTGTTCTAGCCGTTAGTTTGAAACTTTGTTAAGTTGTTGTTTAATGTCTGTCTGTTGCTGTCACACTACCTTTCTAGGTAGTTTAGCTGATGTTAAGCTCTAGTGTCCTGTTTGTCCCCTCCTATAATTGGAGGTATCTTTTATTTAATGAATTGGCTCTTCAAAAAAAACCTTTGGGTAAAGAGAAAACTATGCTCTTAGCCAGAATTCTACGTCTTATGCAGTACACTGTGTTTGATCAATTGAAACTGAGAGCACTTAAAGGACAGCAGAGCCCCAACCAAGGTATAGAACAATCTCAGCAAGCTCTTTCTGCATTTTCTGCTTTTGTGTTGGGTGCTGTCTCAAAATGTGTTGCGACTTGCTTGACGTACCCGGCTATCAGGTCATAGTTGCCTTTCTCCGCCTTTTTCTTTTAAAGACATTTATTTATCCAATATTCAGTCATTTCTAGAATATCTTAATCAATTTTACCTTTTTTTAAACTTAGTTTTCGTAGTTTTCTATACATATTTTACCAAATAAATGTAAATCGTCCTTTCTATTGTAATGAAAAACTCATTATCTGATAATCAAATTTATGTAACTTGAACAGATGTAAGGTTGTGATACAATCTGCTGAATCGAATGAAGAAGAAAAAAATGAGGCTAAAGTGAAATCCAAGAAAACATTCTTTAGTGCACTTATTACCATATGGAAAACGGAAGGCCTACTAGGATTTTTTAAAGGCCTGGATGCCCAGATCCTGAAGACCGTGCTAAGCTCCGCATTGCTCCTAATGATTAAGGAGAAGATAACGAAGACCACGTGGGTCCTGCTATTAGCAATCCGGAGGACTTTGTTCTTAACCAGGACTAAGTTGAAGAGCTTGTAGGAAGTAATGTGCAAGTATTGCTCATGGATAGCCTACCAATAGTTTCACGTCGGGGAGTTACTTTGTGTGACGAATGTCAGATATTACGTGGAGGCTGGTAAAAGATATTCTTTGTATCAATTATAAACTCTTCGCCATTTATGTTCTTTTCCCTTCCCTTGCCTGTGTTGATTTTATTCTATCCTCCCTGATGTTGAAGTTTTCATGGGTCTTTAATAAATGCCATAAATCTGTGCCTTGGCTGGTTCTGTAATCCTTTTCAAGCTCTAGCTTTAACTCAGTTTAAGGTTTATATATGCTTATGACTTGTGATTTATTTATTGTTTTTGTTTCGGACAAATTTGATAATTAGTGAATCAACAGAAGAGGGCTTAAGTGAAAAAAAAAACAAAAGAGGCCTTACGAGAAATTGAATCTATAGGAGGCAATAGTAGTAGTAACTTGTAAACTCAAGACAATATCAGATGTATAAAAGCGTAATTTATCATCACGGCAAAAGGTGAAGTTGTGCATGAATCTACTAGCTGTGGCCTGTGGCATACGGTTTGGGATCGGGACATGATTACAGCAATAGCTGTAATCTAATATGCTCCAATAAGGTAGTAAATTCCTATGACGATGCATAGCATTGATTGAATTGGACGTTATCAGGAACAGAAGAACCAGTAGCAAAATTCCCAGTTGGTTTTCCTGTGGTCAAGATGACAACGATCCAGTCCTCATCTGAGCCGATCCCTATTCCAGTGTATTTAGTATGACTGAGAGAAGCAGCATACTGAGTCTGTGTGTAGTTGGAGAGCACGATATCCTGAACAAGGTTGGGAACACAAGCAGGCAAAATGGTGCCATCCCTTGTAGTGGTGACATTCAACTTGCACTTGTTCAGAAGATCTGGGAAATCTGAAAATTGACGCTCAGTTCCAGGTACTGTGTTGGCTCCAGTGGTGTTTGTACAAGGTTGATCCTTGAGCTGCTCTGCAATTTCCTCTGCAAGGCACTCGGCTTTGTCATTGTCGGTTAATGTTGGCAACTTAAAGGTGGCCCTAAAATTGTTGATACCTCGTAGAAGACTTTCTTCCTCATCTGAATAAAACAGTAACAATTATCATTTGAATGAAAACAGTGAAGAAACATCAAAACCAATCACATTATGAACAGTGGTCGGGAGACCCAAAAGGTTTCAATGCATTTGCATCTCTCACATAAGTCCTCTTTCGAAAATGAAATAATCTTGATAAATGAACAAGTTCTCTGAGCACTGAGGGTTTTCATTCATCAAGGTTTAACTCTAGTATTGATTTTGTCATCTAGAAAGGCTACCGCTGCTCCCTTACGTTCAATCTTACTGTATCAAATATCAAATAATCATCGAAAGTAACATTGCATCTTTTTGGATGTACAATATACAACAAATACAATGGAGATTTTTCTAACATGACTATATGCTAACAACAACTCCGATAATTATACAATATACAACAAATATAAGATATAAGAGAGGGTTTTTCTAGCATGGCCATATGCTAACAACAATTCCGATTTTGGCACCATTCAAATGGTGTCAACTTCGCCACATAATAAAAAATAGTATATTTTAAATTTTCTCTCTTCCATATCAATTTTAGCACCCTTTTTTCAAAAAAACATTCCAATGGTTAGCATACCAAGATGTCAACTTTATTATTTTTTAAAAAAATATTTAATATAAATATATTAGAGAAATGATATTTTATACATCATTGTGACCATACTAGGACCACAAATGAAATTAACACCCTATTTTATGGAATGCCAACTTTTGGCAACCAAAAGCTAACTCATTTGACAAGCGCTGACAACTATTTTGGTATCTTGCATGGGAGTTGCTCTAAGCACTAAAAAAATATAAAATTAGCTTATTCTGATTGGTGGAGATTTTATTTATGCAGGGATCCAACATTATTAAAGAGCTAATTAAATTATATTAAATTTAATAATTATTGTGTGCACATGTCACGCCGCATGAAAAACTGTGCAAGGGAGAGAGATGAAGAAATCATACTTGTTTTAGCCCAGCTTCGCTCACACCTCAGGAAATTAAATAATCAAACAACTGAACGATGTAAAAGAAAATATTGGCAAATCTAGGTTACTAGAATTTCCTTCACGTCACAAACCAGTTAATATATTCCTTACCAAACAGGAATTCAGATCTTACACCTAAATTTAATGTACATGACTAATATCTTGAAATGAACTACTTATAAAACATACAGCACACTCAACATTTAACCCAGAAATAAAAACAGTAATTGAATATATAAAGAAGTGTTATCAATCTCGTACGATAAAGACATTATTATATATATATAAATTGAATATATAACTAATTCACAAGAACATTGCTAATTCACAAGAACATTGCTAATTCTTAAATCACATAAGCATATAAGAATTAACAATTAAATTAGGAGAAGGGTTTTAGAAAACAAACAGAGATTGGATTTAATCTCGAGTCCAGAAAACTGTCTCCTTAAAGCAGTTTCGCCTCGCACCATCCGTGTTTAACGACCTGCTTCCCAGGATAAAACGAGATACTAGTATAATCGATAGATCGATAGATCGAATATACTCTCAGCGAACTTGAACTGAGCCCGAGAACTATCACCGGAAATATTGGAAAAATTTAAGACTAAAGAGACCGAGAATGAAAGAGATGACTCTTATTTCCTCGACTTAATAAAATTGGTGCCCTAAAACTCTATTTATAAAGAGAGGCTTGAAAGGACTTGATTTTCTTTTCCATGTGGTACATGATATTTATTAGAAAAACTAAGGAATAGGTTTGTACTACTCTCGATGTGGTACAAAACCACTTTTCATATTAAAAGGTAAAACTTTGGAGCATCAGTTCTCATTCACCTTTTACTCATTTTGAGCGTATAAATATGCGTTGGAATCCCCTCGAAGAAGGGAATACGTTCTAATAAATACACACCACTAACACATAATGTGTCTCACTCATATAGAGTCTCAAAATGATTCACAACTTAGTCTAAAATACTAAGTTTGTCCAACAATCCCCCACAAATGAGATTGATGGTCCAGTAGCACGCACCACATAGACAAACAGACCCGGAGCTTGACTTGGTGATAGTTCCGACGGTTATATATAGCATACGATAGGTAGAGAATGCTCCTTGAACCTTCGCTCGAATAAGTATATCGACTTTACTGGTAGACAGTATGACGCGATGTCCTTGAACTGTTCGACCGTTTGTGTAAACGATGACATACTCATCACTATATCTTTCCTGACTCATTCAGTTCTCATGATTATGTCCATTTTGGCCCTGGAACATCGTCCTGGTTCTGCAAGAGTTTCTAAAGAATTGTGCCTCGCAATTCTCCTTTGAAGCAGCCATACTTCTCTCTTACATAGGTGATCTTTATCTTATAGAGTAACCCGCGTTTACTCAACCGAATATTATGTATTCAAACTTGAAATCCTTGTATTCGTCAAAGATCATTAAAAGCATAAAGCTTAACCTCGTACCTTACGGGTCTCACTGTTTCATCATCATATAAGTAGGCCAGGGGTTACCCCCACAGTGATTTGGTCATCATGATTTAGTTGTCCCATTGAACCAAGTTCTTGATATCTCCAGTCAGCAAGGTTGGGTGTCCACCATGAAGCCGTTAAGCAATAGGCAAGGCTCATTCCTCTCGATAATTTGACAACTATCTCTCGGTCTAACTAGATTCCCTTGGCTTAAACAGATTCGCTCAGTTTAACCATCTGGTTAGTGGATCCAAACATTATCATTTGACTTTACATAGTCAATCATGATAATTCTCGTTGAGAATAGTTGTTTGATGGTATTATGTCCTCATCATAAATGTGAGACATACCATTTCATACACAACAATTTGATCTCCCAATTTGCATATTGATTACACGATATATGCATATTGAAGACACATTTTCCTTGTCATTTAGGCATATCCTTACAAAGTGGCTACTCAGCCTTTTAACTGCATTTATTTTATGCACCAGACTCGTATTTCATCATGAATCGAGCTAAGTTTAGGATTTCCATGACACGGCTTCTAAGTGTGAAATGTATTCTCGAATGACTTTTAAGTTCTTATAGTCAAATATCTAATTTACATACTATATTCACATAGTACAATTAGATATCTTTCGTATTGCAGTCCAAGCTCACGAGCACATATCATACACCTTAAATCTCATTGCAATCACTTCCAAGTGACCAATTTCCATTATACTCGTGCATCTACCCAGTTTACCAATTGTGTAGCCTATGTCTAATTTTGTACAATTTTAAAAAGTACAACAGACTTGTAATCCTTCTTGAGAGATCCTTGTTCATCTACGCTTGGATAAATATAAATCCATTCTAGCTATGACAACTTTAGCTTCGTTGATCTCTTCAAAATTCACATCACCAACATGTGACATGTATCATCTAAAACTTTTAAAGTCACGAAGATTATAATCTTCAAATCAAAATTTTTCAATCTCATCAAGATTTTCAGAGATGATCCTCTTGTCATTACTTCTCGTAATGATCAGATCACTCACATGCAATCAATTATGACTTGCATATCATGTGTAAATAACACATGCACACTTGTCAATTCTCTGATTTTGAATCAGTTTGACATCTTATATTGACATATTTCACATTTATGAAATAACTTTACTAGTTATTACTTAAGGCTTCACTTGTTATACCAGCTTTTAGCGTCCCAAAACCAGCAATTTCAGTTTGCATCATTACCGAGTTTAAGCGTCCATAAACTGGCAATCCTTATTCACATAGCAACCAATTTTGAGCGTCCTCAAAATGGTAACCATGTCATTTATTTGAAGTCATTGCTTATCGTAACAATATCAAATTTAATATGCCATTATTTCGTGTCAATGTTGTTTCACTCAACATGATCACCGAAAGTACAGATTTTCTACTCTTGCTTTATCTAGAACAACCCTCAGGTTCACGTAAATAGATATTTCTTCAAATATCTATTTAGAAAGACCGTCTCAATGTTCATTGATACACTTTTAAATTTCAAAATACGATAATTTTAGTATCAACTTAATTTACCTTATTCTCAAAACTCGAGAATCTTTCATAAATTATATAAGGTCATCGCTTTTGACTGTAATATTTTATTATCAGTCTGACCTTATACTTCCTTCAGACCCACATATATTTTCCCAATTTGAAAATTCATTTGGGTCCTAATGCTTCTATCTCGTAAGAAGATCTATATATTTTTTAAACAAGATTCTGTCAAACAGAACCACTCTCTCTATTTCTTAACATCCTTTCCCCCACAAAGGACATAGAGAGAACATGCACAATCCATTTTCTAGTACACGTGCTAGAAAATCTTGATTTATTGACTCTTAGTAATAGTCAAATTTTCTCTTGATATATTCACTTATCAAGGAATTATACGAGAAGCGCATTGCTTCTATTAAATTTACGAGTTCACCTTCAAACAAATTGTCAATCTTTTGCTCTCTGCAGGTTCATCCTCACATTCATCCAATAACTCGTAAGTTCATTTAGATGACTTTTAATTACATATCTACTAGGATCTACTAGCTTATCGCATAAGCATTCCTAAACTCTGTAATAGTATTCTTACGAATCTCAAAAAATTGGATTCATATATCGGAAATTATTAGACTCAACCATTGTCTATGTATCCATCCAAAATATCTCAATTGATTTTGGATCTCATGCTACCAACAGAGGTATTGGTATCAAGTTTCGAGATACCCCCACATTTCAATTATTTCAAGAATGTTTCATTACATTCCACTATTCATAGAAAATTCAATAATTTTCTATTCTAGATACCCCACAATTTTAATATCTTACAGAATGTCAGAAAACATTCCAAAACTAATAGGAAATTTAATTATTTCCTTCTGTGGTATCATGTTTAAGGAACGATTAGCCCTTCGTAACTAATATCCTCAAATTCAGTGATAGTCTGAGTTGATCACAATCATTTTGCATCTTCTCAGAGCGCAACTCAAGCCTGCATCTACTCTATTTATTTAATGCGAGTAAGGTGCAATGACCTCATGAATATTCACATTGCAAACAGAATTTGCCCGGTGATTATTTATCATCAAAATTATTCACTACCATCTTAATTATCTGTATTAAGTTGGATTTACCCTTGAGTTTATAGAGCACACATCTCTCTATTTAGCTTCAATATTGACTCGACTACGAGTACGAGTGATTTACTATCAAACCAGACAGTATACACGTATCGTATCACTACCTCTCATCTGAGCAGGTTTTACGTCATTCATTAAAACCTATAAGATTTTAATATCATGTTTAAAGAACTTCCCGCGGTTCTTATCATTAAAAATTCAATTACCGAATTTCTCTAAAATATTTACATGGTTCACACGAACCTACATTTCTGGCTCACCAACGGGTACAACCAGAAAAGGCCCAAGGAAGAACATAAATATTCAATAAACCCACGTCCAGTGATCCTTGATCAACTGATGCGTTAGGGTTAACAACTTTTCGAATTCTCTCCGAAGTTCAGCATAAATACTGATATCAATATTCGCCGTATTAAGTATCACATGGATCACTATAATAGGCTCGTGTGTCACTGCCACAGCAGACCGACACCAACACGTGAAATTACTATTTAACTGGAGGAAAAATCCAACCAGAAAAATGTAATTTATGTGCTGACCCATAACCTGTACTCCAGGCCCATTAGGTTCTTAATGTGGAGAATCCTAAGCAATTGTAAATCTGGTTCACTTCAGCTGCACTACTCGTCACATTGTTTAACAACAAACATATTACTGCATTCTATCAAGTGCAGCACAAGTGAAAATACTAGAACAAATTTTTCCAGTCAAACTAATGTTAACTAACGAGACACGTTACATAATAAAGCAACTTATGCCTCCTTTAATAGCTTTCCAAAGCCTCCATATAAACTAAAAGCATTTTGTTAACAAATAAATCTATTAAAATAAGATGTTTAGAACTACATAGTTTGTATCACGTTTATTGTCACCAATCTATGCTTGTAATCTATTTTCTCCAATTAAATAGATACGCGGTAAGGCCTCTATTTATCCAGTATTACAAGTTTGTGATATAACTCCATTATTAAAGATTAAACAATAATAATTGATGCCTTATCATCACTCAACAATGATTAAAATTAATCACCAAATAATCAAGTTCCATCATGAAGGGTCACATTTATGTAGCCATATCATTTAATTGCATAGCAATATCATGTTATGAACTTGCAAACACGCATGTAAACTATAGCATATACGATTCTTGTATCAGTATACTAATAATTCCGAAATCAATTCAGAATTAAGAAACTCTAGCTCATATATATTATTAATCACCATATTAATTAAACAAAACATAATAAGCTATCCATTAATAGCGAAAATATGGACAAATTATAAATTTGGGTTTAATCTACCAATTTATAATAATCAACCCAAGAGAGATGTCACCAAATATGTCCACTTGAATATAAGTTGATCATAAATCAATAATCATTAAAGCATCAATAGCCTTTTAAGAAATCAATTATCCAACAACTTTGTGCTTACTTTTGCCTCGTACCTGTTATGCTTAAATAAAGCACCATTTAAAATCAAATTTATATTAATTTCAAGCACATGGCAACAAGTGATCAAAGAAATTAACGCACGAAATTAATTAAATTAATGAGGCAAATAATGGCCACTCATATACCCATAAATAAATCCAATTTAAACAATCAAATTGACATTTGCGTCTTTTTACAAGAAAGTATGAAAATTGAAGAAAAACTGCTTTAAGATTGTTATCAATCTTGTACGATAAAGACATTATTATATATATATAAATTGATTATATAACTAATTCACAAGAACATTGCTAATTCTTAAATCACATAAGCATATAAGAATTAACAATTAAATTAGGAGAAGGGTTTTAGAAAACAAACAGAGATTGGATTTAATCTCGAGTCCAGAAAACTGTCTCCTTAAAGCAGTTTCGCCCCGCACCATCCGTGTTTAGCGACCTGCTTCCCAGGATAAAACGAGATACTAGTATAATCGATAGATCGATAGATCGAATATACTCTCAGCGAACTTGAACTGAGCCCGAGAACTATCACCGGAAATATTGGAAAAATTTAAGACTAAAGAGACCGAGAATGAAAGAGATGACTCTTATTTCCACGACTTAATAAAACTGGTGCCCTAAAACTCTATTTATAAAGAGAGGCTTGAAAGGACTTGATTTTCTTTTCCATGTGGTACATGGTATTTATAAGAAAAACTAAGGAATAGGTTTGTACTACTCTCGATGTGGTACAAAACCACTTTTCATATTAAAAGGTAAAACTTTGGAGCATCAGTTCTCATTCACCTTTTACTCATTTTTAGCGTGTAAATATGCGTTGGAATCCCCTCGAAGAGGGGAATACGTTCCAATAAATACACACCACTAACACATAATGTGTTTCACTCATATAGAGTCTCAAAATGATTCACAACTTAGTCTAAAATACTAAGTTTGTCCAACAAGAAGATCCAAGTCCGAGCAACATTATTCCCAGCTACATAAAAGATCACCCTTCTATTAAAATCATTCAGAAACTTCATTTATCGATATTTTAAAAGCAACCATAAGTCTAGTGAAGTCTCAAAAACTGTGAAATAGGGTATGCAAAAGCCTAAAGTAAACCTCGCATGTCATACATGAAAGGAATATGTCCTAAGTCCAATCATGTATTAGGATTTAGGAATAACTCTTTATGTATATGTTTTGATTTCATAGATATTAATAAAAGACTTGTTTTGTTTTTATTACGGGCTCTATCTATTTAAGTGTTTAAATAAGATATACCATAGTTTAGAGTAAAGCTTTTTATGGATTATGATGAGATCATAATAGTGAGACCTAAAAGATGATAACTCTAAACTTAAATAGTTCCTGGTCGTAGGATTACTAACTGGTAATTAATAATCCGCAGAGATCGGTACATACTATGCTTGCTTCATTATGAAGGATGTCTGTTCTCATAGACATTTGTGTGATGACACTATAGCTAGTATGTAGGTGCTTATTATAGAATAAGTTCACTGAACATGACTCGCACAGCTGAACAACTGATGGAGTTCACTCACGTGTCAGCAGTTGTTCACATAGTGATAGTTGTACAAGTATCCTTAGACTTGAGGTCATCATAGTCATCTTGTGTACACTGAACTATGCTTTGGTTTAGTTCTTAGTCTCCAGGGACAATTATTAGGGCTCTACTGGGTATAGGAATTTGTACACGAAGATAGTGTATGATCAATAAAGGATCTACCCCTTCCAGTGAATGATGCGAATGTTCAAGGCTGATCCACTTATGCTAGTTCAGGAATCTCTGGCCAGAGTGAATGAAATTAGAAAGGAGTTTCTAATTTGCATAGAACTAAGCATAGTAAATGGTAAGCAAGTGATTGAATTAGATAGGCTTGACACGAGATCCATGCCTTGTATTTAATCGGGATATTGTAGGGTAGAAAGAGTTTATTGTACGGTAACTATTCACTGAATAGGTTCTTGGTATTCTAAGCAGTGAATTCATATTATCCGGATAGTCGCGATATGCTGAGAAGTATCCCTCACGATGTAGAATAAATGTGATTAATTAATTAATCATATTTAATAAATTAGAGAATTTATATAAATAATGATAAAATAGTTTTATTATTATTTTTTTCTACTACCGGCTTAATATTGAACCTACAGGGTCACACCATAAAAAGAGAATGATTTCATGGTGGAGGAATTAATTAATAATGGCTAATAATTATTTATTTGTGAAATAAATAATTAATTGGCAAATTTAATAATTGATTAAATGAGATTTAATTGATTATAAATTAATTAAGAAAAGTTCTTAATATTATTAATTAAGGATTTAATTTTTGGAAATTAAATCAAGAGAGAGAATTATTTCTAAAGTGTTTAGAAAAAGGATTAATAATTAAAAGGTGTTTTAATTATTAATGAGAATAATAAATGGGATAATAATAATAATAATATTTATGGAAAAATTTCAGCTGGAAATTTTGCCTATAAATACACTATTATAGACCCTATTTTGATTCGAACCATTGAACCCCCAAACCCAAAAAGTTTGGAAAACCCAATTCTCTCCACCTCCTTCCTCCTCCTTAACATCGTTTTCTTGGTGGATACCGGTGGAGTGCTTCACACTTGAGGAGCAACTGCTAAGGATCTCTGATCGTTGTCTCCGAATTATTTTAAAGGTTAGATTCGATCCCTATGTTTTTACCACGATTTATATGCTTTTATTTGGATTTTATGTGTGTAAAAGTGTTTTGCCATACCCCGCTGTGATTAAAATCCAACAATGGTATCAGAGCATAGGTTGTATGCATATAGATCTGTGGTAAAAATTTCAGAATTTTATGTGCTTGTATGAATTAATTATGATTTTTACAAGTTATGTCATGGATTAATTTTTTCTGATGAGAAATCATTTCTCAGAATAATTTTGAATGTTGATCTGGGTTCTACAAGTGTTGTAGATCGTCTGGGTATTTTTTTCATAATTTTATGATGTATAGATTTTTTATTATGAATTTTTGAAGTTGTTGTATTTAAATTCGTAATTAAATAATCATATATATATATATAATATGTTAGTATGTATATATATATTTGTACTGCTGCTGTGATGTCTGACTGCACGGAGAAAGCAAAGCAAAGTACAGGTACGTCGTTCACAGATGTCAGGCACGGTGGAATAACCCCAAAAATTTTGAACTTTTTGTAACCCTTATGAATAGTGTTTTAGCTGAATGAGAAAACTTTTCATGCCACACTATGTAGGGGTTCTGATATGGATATTCTGAGATTTTATTAGTACTCTATATGGTATATAAGTGTATGTAAAGATCGTCAGAATCCAATTCCGAACACTTTGGTTTTTCCCGGAAATCCACTAGATACGGAAAGAATTGAGTATAAGGTAACAGGATAAAAAAGATTTAAATTAAAGGATTATAAGAGAGGATCATAAAAGGAATATAATATATTGAGAAAGGTTAAGGGAACCTAAGTAATAAGATCCCGGGTATGATCCCTCAAATGATAAACGAAAACGAAAGTTAAGCGAACCGTATGACAGATCAGCGGTCATTAGGCAAACAATTAGGAAGTTAATCAAAGAGATTAGAGGGGATGATGTCATCCAACCAATGGGAAGAGGACAAAGAGGGAAGGATGACACCACATGATGACATAAGCATGACATAGGGAGGAAGGAGATGTGGTTGGTTTATAACCACACAAAGACAAGGTTATTTAGGTAATTAACCAAAAATAAAACAAATCAATAATCAACCAACCAAGCCAAACATTACATTTTCACCAAACAAAACACAAAACCCTCCATTTCTTCATGAAGCTGTCGGCTTCTTTCTTAGCAAAATGAAGATCCAAGCTCCACCACTTACTATTTAGCAAGGTATTTATCTAAGCTTCCCCATGGATAGTTACATACTTCCTATAAGTTTAAGCTTCTAATTCCAAGCCAATCTTTTTCTATAAATCATTGAAGAAGATGGTGAATAGTACTTTCTTGAAATTAATTTTTGTGTTCTTGATTTCTTTGAAAGAACAAACTTGTAGGAGGTTAGATTAAGGCTTCCATGGGTTTTTCAAGGATCTTTCATGTATTAAATGCTCCAAGGAAGGTATAAACTCCAAACCCTAGCTTTGGTTTTGAGTAATTAGGAATGAATATGATTGATATAGTATATGTGAAGCATGAGGCTTGTTTGTTTAAAGTTTGGTTGAGTTTGTAGAGATTAGTTGGTTTTGTGGTGTTTTTGGAGTTGTAAATCTTGTTAATTAGTTAAAGAACTTAAGTAAAGCTTTTAGTTCATGTGGGGAATAAGTATAAATTGTTAATGTTGAGTTGTTGGGGCTGTTATGATGTAGTATGGATGGAGTTTTGATTTGGTTGTGATTGTGGATTGAATTGTGATGGTTTTGGAATGGTTTAAATTTGGGAAATCGCGTAAACATAGCCGCCGTAATGTCTGATTTACTTTAGACTGCTTTTGTTCATAACATTAGGACCCAAGAACCCCCTGCTAGGTTTTGACCATTGCCATGTTTAGATAGTTCATGTTACGAGCTTCGTTTTGATATGTGGTTCGTTTGATTCCGATGAACGGTTTAGGAGAAACGGCCGTTTTAAGTAACGACGTTTCGCGAACGAACCCTTACCCCTCGCCTTACTTTGAAACATAGGTTAAAGACCTTAAAGGACTAATTGAAGTATGAAACATTTATGTAAGGTGTAATAGGCAGTTGGTAAGACACCCGCGAAGGAATCGCCTTAAAACTCGTAATGGTTAAATTATTAAAAATGGTGGAGCCGAGGGTACTCGAGTGACTTAAGAGAATCAGTAAGCGCAAAGCGAGCGTTAGAGTCTAAGTTAGTTAATGTATAGATTTACAAGTGACTTTGGTTTAAATCCAACTTACTTGTTGTTTATAGGTTACCAGACTCGTCCCGAGCCATTCGTAACCCCCAGTCGCTCAGGCAAGTTTTCTACCCGTTATACTGTTGTTGTGATGTATACACTTGTATATGCATTATCTTGTAATAGATGCATGATGGTTATATTAGCAAATTCTTGCGATATATTATAGCATGTGATATGGTACATATGCATGCCTATTTCGTATTCTTGCCATATATATCTGTTGGTTCAGTTGATAATACCTATGCTAGAGAATAGCGGTAATTTGCATATACCCTTAGTATAGGGACCCAAAGGTGAAAACATTTTCTAAAATCGGGAGTCGAGGATCCCGAGTAGATTTTATATATATATATATATATATATATATATATATATATATATATATATATATATATATATATATATATATATATATTTATATATATATATGGTTATAGTTTTCCAAACTATTAATCGAATAAGGTTTATTCGATAACTTTATTTTATTTAATGATTATTATTTGAATATTCATTCGAGGACTTATGACTCTGTTTATTATATTTAATGATTATTAATTGGATATTCATTGGAGGATGTATGACTCCGTTTATTTTATTTAATGAATATTATTTATAATATTCATTAGAGGTATTATGACTCCGCTTATTATTTAATAATATTCTTTATTTTATTAAAGAATAATGTTTCGATAATCAAACTTATTTTCGATTATTCAAATAAAGATAGTACTTTCATATAAGTATATCTTTGGTTATTTAATATCCATTTCAAGTATAAGTTTTTAAAACTTCTACTTCGATTATTTTTATAAGGATTATCTTTATGAGAATATTATTTAAATAATAATATTCAGATATTTTCTAATATATCGGGACTGATTTATTTTAATAAATCAGCAGTACTCCAAACATTCTTAAAAATGTTTTCGAGTCTTCAAAATGATTTTTAAAGTTAGAGTGGACCCCAAAACTCATTTTTTTTATATTTAAGATCTTCCTTTCAAAGGGGATTTAAATACTCGCTCAAAACCTGGGGGATCCAGCTCTGCGATGCATTTTACATTCGCAACGTGGTTGCTGTTTTGAGAAAATAAATGAATTGATTACTTACCCAATGTTCGGGAAGTAAGCCCATCTAATTGAGTCGGCATAAGCGACAGGCTGGGGTACGGTCTATCAAAGTGTAAGTGGCTGGGTGGCAGTCCATCAACGCGTAAGAGGCCGGGTGGCCGTCCACCACAAGGTCCTTATGTGACCAGGGTGATGACCGGTGGGGGATTCATCCATCTACTAGTAGAAAAGGTTACTTATTGGTATCTTTGCCTGATCAGCAAGATATCGGGTTTATGTCAAAATTCTTTTCCTTTCCAAAATTCATTGGATGTTACAAACTCTGTTCATACTTTACATAACAGAGGTTCCAGGAAATGTTTAAGAGATATATATGTGGATATATATATATCGAGACTAAATAAAGTATCTCGTAACTTTATTTCATTCAATAATATTTCAAAGATTGAATCTATTCAAGTCTTATCTTGTAGTCTCATCTGTGTGATGAACTTTTGAAACTAATTATAACTTGAACGGTGGTAGTTCAAGTAGTATTCGGAAAAGATATAAGTATATTAGAGTATCTTGTAAATTCATCTTTTAAACTTATATCTAGTAAATGATTATCTTGTGCATGTCAAAGATTTTCGGAAAAAACGTTGAGACAAGGTTAGATATATGAGATCACCTTGCAACGATAGTTTTATACAGTTATAAACTGGAACTCTGTGTATATTATGTATGGAAGAGGACTTCCAAGATTTTGAAAAGTATATATGTATATATACTGAATATTTTGCGACTTCATCGCATTAAGATATCAAACTAGGTTCATTTCTTTTGACCAAGACTTTCATGAGTACTATGAGAAGGCTCATATATTGTTAATCATTATACATATTATTTCGGTGGGCTTGTTGCTCACCCTTGCTTTCTTCTTTCATCACACAACATCAGATAGATAAGATGAACAGGACCAAGCTCCCAATTCGCAAGCGGATAGGAAACGTTCCGCAGCTTTCTGGAAGCGTTGAGGCCGCTGTAGCTGAGGTAGAAATTACCAATAGGCTAAGTTTTCAACTAATGATGCACCAGACTTATGTATAATTATGAATTATAATAATGGCAAAGAAATGTAAATTTATTCAGAAACCTTTTTAAGGTGTATTGACATATAATTGTGGAATAAAACGACTTGTGATTATTTTTGGATATTCATCTCTGAGACTATAACTTGTGGTGTGTGTGTTTATTGTGGGGTCACAGTACAGAGTAGTTGATTGTGTATTAAGATTGGGTGTTATTAAGGAAAATGGAACTCGTGACAACCCGGATGCCCGACCCCGGATTTGGGGGTGTTACACACGGCAACCGAGGAGAGAAAAGGCGGCTGCTGCAAGAAAAAAATATAATAAAATAAGGGGTGTAGCGCATTCCGGGAATGCGTTACACCCTGTGGCGCATTCACGGAATGCGTTATACCTTTTAATTAGTTAAAAGGGTTGTAACGCATCACCGGAATGCGTTACAGGGCTTGTAACGCGTTCCTGTAATGCGTTACAGCCCGACTGTCCATATTAAAATTGATTTTCTGGGAGTTTCGTAACTCCGTTTTGGGCGTGCAATATACCGTTGGATTCGTTTTTCCGAGACGGATTTAATGGAGTGATCAATTTTAGTTTATATAAAAGTTTTAAACTGTTTATATTTCCATGAAGTATTTTAAAGCTATTTTTGACTGTTTTAATTGCTTTTAAATGCTTCATGTGATACATAGAGATGTATAATGCTTAGACTAATGTGCTAGATGATGTAACACGCCTACCTTGATGTTTATTCATGTTTATATATGTGATATATGCTTAGTTTATCATGCGATGATAGATTTAGGTAACCTTAAATGAACATAAGGCATTTGTTAGACAACCTAGTATAGTGAAATTGTTTCATAACCTTAAGAATAATATTATGAATACAATCATGAGATTCTTGTGTTTATGAAACACGTAATTGAATATGAATTTTCGATATGAGAGAAAGGATGATTCTGTCAACAACAGATTTCTATCTGTAAGAAAGGGTTATTAAGTGACGCCTCTTGACAATGCTCCACCCGATCTGGGAATCATCTGATTATTGATTATTGATTTGAAATATTTAATTTAAAAGGAAGAATCTCTTTATAATATGATTATGATTGTAACATAATATAATCCCTCTAAAATTAAATAATATCAAGTAGTAATTGGCCAATGACACAACGGGCTTGTGTCGGTCATAGCCTTCCAACATGATAGAAAAGTAGTTCTTATTTTTGAATCATTGTCGGTTCGTGCTACAGCCGAGGGCTTTGATTTCGAAATAAGAAATACTTGTCTATTACATAGAGATGTGTACATTGAATAAGAATCTAAAGGTCGGTACGTGCCACAGCCGTGGGCCTTTGGGGACTGATTCAACTGTACGGAATGTTGGGTTAGACTTGATTTAGAATATTGAGTTTGTCGTGCTACAGCCGAGACTCAATTATTCAAGAGTCTAAAGTTTGATTAGGGAATAACATAAGATGTAATTGACAAGAGTTGTCTGCCTATTGAACATTATATGGCGGTTCGTGCTACAGTCGGGGTTGTGTAATGGAATGTAGGATCCCTATTCCCACTAGCATTATGAATGCTTAATTTTTCACGTAGGGGGTTGAATAAATTAGGTAAACTAGTGGGAGCCACTTATGAATAAAGACCCGATTCATATAGTGTTTTTAAAATGAAATCGAATATTTGCTAAGTGTTGTTATGTGTTTATCATTTACAGATTTACTTTGTACGTTATGTCTTCTGCACTATCACTCAGGAGCATACTAGATGCTCACAAATTGACTGGTCCTAATTATGCTGACTGGCTTCGAAACTTGAGAATTGTTCTCAGGATTAAGAAGCTGGAATACGTGATTGACTCACCTAAGCCTACTGAACCTGCTAGTGATGCACATAATGATTAACATGTTGTATATCATAAGTGGATAGATGATGCAAATGTTGCTCAATGCATCATGCTAGCTTCCATGAATATTGAGCTACAGAAGCAACATGAGCATATGGATGCTCACACTATCCTAATGCATCTACAAGAGTTGTATGATGTGGCAGGGAGGACAGCTCGATATGAGATATCGAAGGAGTTGTTCGGTTGTAGGATGTCTGAGGGATCATCTGTGAATGACCATGTACTTAAGATGATCAATTTGATTGAACGTCTTGGACAACTTGGTTTTGCCATGGATGGGGAGCTGAACCAAGACTTGGTCTTGCAATCGCTTCCGAGTTCGTTCTCGCAGTTTGTTGTGAACTTTCACATGAATAAGTTGGATGTCAGCCTGCCTGAACTCCACAACATGTTGAAGACCGCGGAATCGAATTTCCCCCCTAAGAAGAGTTCTGTTCTTCTAATTGGTGAAGGTTCCAATCCTAAGAAAAGGAAGAGGAACTCTTCCAAGAAGAAGAAAGTAGGTGAAGAAAATCCGGTTCCACCAAAAGCTGAAGACCCCAAGAGCAAAGTTGTTTGCTTTCACTGTAACAAGGTGGGGCACTGGAAGAGGAACTGCAAGGTTTACCTTGCAGAATTGAAGAAGAAGAAGGGTAGTGAGACTACCGCTTCTGATTCAGGTATGTTCATGATAGAAGTGAATATGTCATTAAATCAAATTTCTACTTGGGTATTAGATACCGCCTGTGGTTCTCAAATCTGCAATTTGTTGCAGGGACCAAGGAGAAGTAGGACTCTTGAGGAAGAGGAGGTGATTCTACTGATGGGAAATGGAGTAAGAGTTGCTGCTAAAGATGTAGAATCATTTCATTTACATATGCCTATGGGCAAGACTATTGTTTTAAATAATTGTTATTTTGTTCCCTCGATTGTGAGGAATATTATTCCCATGTTAGACTTGGCTGGATTTTCATTTATAATTGAGAATAATGAATGTTCTATTCTTAGAGATAATATTCTTTATGGACGTGGTGTTTTAAATAATGGTCTGTATAAATGTGACATGATTTACTTCAGATTGAACAAACTAATAAAAGAAAAGGGATGATGAAAATTTCACTTCATTGTGGCACTGCAGTCTCCATTTAGTAGGCATGGAGAGCGGACTGCAAATTTGCTAGGAATGGTACACACAGATGTATGTGGACCAATGTCTACGCAAGCCATGGGTGAATTTTCATACTTCATTACTTTCATAGATGATAGATCTGGATTCAGATATGTGTTTGATGAAACACAAGTCTGAAGCCTTTGAAAAGTTCAAAGAGTATAAGTATGAAGTGGAGAAATAAACCAAATATAGTATTATAATTCTTCGATTAGATCGAGGTGGTGAATACTTTGAAGGAGTGTTTCTAGATTATCTGAAAGTAAATGGTATAGTCTCCCAGTGGACTCCTCCAGATTGGTATCTGAAAGGAGAAATCGAACTTTGTTAGACATAGTTCGGTCCATGATGAGCTATGCAAATCTTCCAGTATTCCTATGGGGTTATGCATTGGAAACCTCAGCATATTTACTGAATAAGGTGCCTTCCAAATTTGTTCCTCAAACTTCGTATGAGATATGGAAAGAAAGGAAACCGAGTCTTAAACACGTTAAGATTTGGGGATGTCCAGCTTATGTCAAGTAAGTTGACCCAGATAAGCTGGAATATCGATCCGTAAAATGTAGTTTTGTGGGATATCCTAAAGAGACTTTAGGGTATTACTTTTGCACCGATCATCGGGTGTTTGTCTCCAGACATGCTACCTCCTTGGAAAAGGAGTTTATTCTTGAAGGAAACAGTGGGAGCAAAATTGAACTTGATGAAGTTCAAGAAGCACAAACTACTACAGATCGAGTGGAAACACCCGTTCTGACTGAACAACCTTTTGTGGAACAGCCCATTCATAGATCAGGGAGAGTGTCTCGCCAACCTGAGAGGTATTATGGCCTTGTCATTGAGAATGACAATGAGTTGTCGATCATTGATGATGACGACCCTGTGACCTATAATGAGGCTATGAGCAGTGTTGACTCAGAGAAATGGCATAGTGCCATAAAATCCGGAATGGAATCTATGTATACGGTATACGAAAGAATGATTAGAGCAGATGGCCAGGTGGAGACCTTTAAGGCCAGGCTTTTGGGAAAAGGATTCAGACAAAGGCAATGGATTGACTTTGATGAAACCTTTTACCTGTAGCCCTGTTAAAATCAGTTCGGATTTTGCTTGCGATTGCTGCTTACTACTACTATGAGATCTGGAAAATGGCCAGATGGTTTTCTTTCCAAGAGAAATGAAAACCTAGTGTGTAAGCTACTGCGAACCATATGTGGTTTAAAGCAAGCTTCTCGAAAGATGGAACATTCGTTTTGATGAGACAATCAAAGAGTTTGATTTTATCAAAAACGTAGATGAACCATGCGTCTACAAAAGGGTTAGTGGGAGCGCGGTAACATTTCTTATATTGTATTGAATTAGAGTTGACACACATAACAACATAGCAGACCCACTCACAAAGCTACTTTATGAAAGTCACTTTGATCGTCATAAAGACAAGATGGGTATTAGATACCAGAGTGATTGGCTTTAGTACAAGTGGGAGATTGAAAGGAATATGTCCTAAGTCCAATCATGTATTAGGATTTAGGAATAACTCTTTATGTAATCTATTTTGATTTCATAGATATTAATAAAAGACTTGTTTTGTTTTTATTACGGGCTCTATCTATTTAAGTGTTTAAATAAGATATACCATAGTTTAGAGTAAAGCTTTTTATGGATTATGATGAGATCATAATAGTGAGACCTAAAAGATGATAACTCTAAACTCAAATAGTTCCTGGTCGTAGGATTACTAACTGGTAATTAATAATCCGCAGAGATCGGTACATACTATGCTTGCTTCATTATGAAGGATGTCTGTTCTCATAGACATTTGTGTGGTGACACTATAGCTAGTATGTAGGTGCTTATTATGGAATAAGTTTACTGAACATGACTCGCACAGCTGAACAACTGATGGAGTTCACTCACGTGTCAGTAGTTGTTCACATAGTGATAGTTGTACAAGTATCCTTAGACTTGAGGTCATCATAGTCATCTTGTGTACACTGAACTATGCTTTGGTTTAGTTCTTAGTCTCCAAGGACAATTATTAGGGCTCTACTGGGTATAGGAATTTGTACACGAAGATAGTGTATGATCAATAAAGGATCTACCCCTTCCAGTGAATGAAGCGAATATTCAAGGCTGATCCACTTATGCTAGTTCAGGAATCTCTGGCCAGAGTGAATGAAATTAGAAAGGAGTTTCTAATTTGCATAGAACTAAGCATAGTGAATGGTAAGCAAGTGATTGAATTAGATAGGCTTGACACGAGATCCATGCCTTGTATTTAATCGGGACATTGTAGGGTATAAGGAGTTTATTGTACGGTAACTATTCACTGAATAGGTTCTTGGTATTCTAAGTAGTGAATTCATATTATCCGGATAGTCGCGATATGCTGAGAAGTATCCCTCACGATGTAGAATAAATGTGATTAATTAATTAATCATATTTAATAAATTAGAGAATTTATATAAATAATGATAAAATAGTTTTATTGTTATTTATTTCTACTACCGGCTTAATATTGAACCTACAGGGTCACACCATAAAAAGAGAATGATTTAATGGTGGAGGAATTAATTAATAATGGCTAATAATTATTTATTTGTGAAATAAATAATTAATTGGAAAATTTAATAATTGATTAAATGAGATTTAATTGATTATAAATTAATTAAGAAAAGTTCTTAATATTATTAATTAAGGATTTAATTTTTGGAAATTAAATCAAGAGAGAGAATTATTTCTAAAGTGTTTAGAAAAAGGATTAATAATTAAAAGGTGTTTTAATTATTAATGAGAATAATAAATGGGATAATAATAATATTTATGGGAAAATTTCAGCTGAAAATTTTGCCTATAAATACACTATTATAGACCCTATTTTGATTCGAACCATTGAACCCCAAAACCCAAAAAGTTTGGAAAACCCAATTCTCTCCACCTCCTTCCTCCTCCTTAACATCGTTTTCTTGGTGGATACCGGTGGAGTGCTTCACACTTGAGGAGCAACTGCTAAGGATCTCTGATCGTTGTCTCCGAATTATTTTAAAGGTTAGATTCGATCCCTATGTTTTTACCACGATTTATATGCTTTTATTTGGATTTTATGTGTGTAAAAGTATTTTGCCATGCCCCGCTGCGACTAAAAATCCAACAATACAAGCATAAGAACATATTTAATTAAAAAAAATTAAGAGTAAGATGAAGAAAATATGATATCAGGATTACCATCACATTTGGCAGTGTGATCTATGCAGAGAAATGAGAAAACAATAAGGGACATCCGTAAATAACGTCGAAAGCACACCATAGATGTTGCTGCTGTTGTCCAAAATGGAGCTACCTGCTTGCTACTACACAAAACAGTCGGCTGTGTTTTGTTAAAAGGTTAAATGCCTTCGTCTACTGTATTTAATGTTTTACATGGACTGCATTCTTTTCTTTTTTCTGTTTGCTTGCAGACATGGCTGTAAAATGATCAGGCAGAATCGGAGACACCGTGCTCAAGTATTGTATCATTTTACTTTTTGTCCAAATTTGGGTCTGGCATCATATTATTAGGATACAAACAGATCCTGGGGTATACGAGGACCGGATCCAAACCGAATATGAGGCGGTACCGTATTTTTATTTTCTAATCGGATAGTTAATGATCCACCGAAGATGAGTCAAATATGATCTGCTAATATTAAGTATCATTTTTATTTTAACTATTCAGATGATTATTATTATAAAATAAATATAATACTATAAAACTAATAACGATAAAAGTCATACTTTATAGGAAATTAAAACTAATACAAGATATAAATAATTATAAAATGATTATTTAATTATAAATTTAATGGGTTGAAAATATGTTCTACCTATGGGGTCAAATCGAATATGAGACATGGATCATATTTGGATATTCGGATAAGATCATTTTGTAGAAAATAATATGAGTAATAATTTGAACGGGTATATGAGTACTCATATCCAGGATCATATTTTATCCGAGCTTAATTTTTCTGTCAAATTTGGATCATTTATAAAACAGATATGAGACATGTATCAAATTTTTGAGTCAGATATAAGCCGAGATACCGGGTAGTCCGGATCAATTTACAGCCCTGCTTGCAGAGTAAACAGGTTATTTGTTGCCTACCTTTCATGGTCTTATATTTAATTTTTAAATATAATTTATTATTATTATTATTATTATTATTAATATTATTTATTAGATAAAAAAATTGATCTATCTTTTTACCTGTATATTTTATAAATGTGTTTTCCTCGAATTATAAGTTTTTACATATCTATTTGCCAACTTTCATTTTAGTGTAATGAAGCGAATCTGCTCGTACCTGCTAATTCCACATATCATTCCATCCCAGATTGCAGGACCACAACCTGTTGCTTATTATTTGTCATTATCTGCACTCCAGGGATATAGTTGTATTTTACTTACTATTTGTTAGCATATTCCAATTATCTATATAGACGGAAAATGCAATGTACTAAGACTGTTAGGTCACACACACTGTAGAGGGGGTGAATACAGTGTATAGTACACTCAAATCGAACTTTAAGAACTTAAGTAACAGAAAACAAACTTTATTGAAACAATAAACTCTGTTACAGTATGGAACTGTTACCTCTCAGTGATGAACAAATATCACGAGAGCTGCTAGGGTTATCTAGAATAATAACTTCGATAATGATAACACTTATAGTGTAAACCCTATGCCTGTGTTTATATACTACACAGTTACAAGATAATCGCTAATTGATATGGAATATAATTCTGCTTCCTAAAATATATCAATCAGATATCTTTTCTTCCAAGTATTCCATTCTTCACGGAATTCCTTCTTTATGCATATCTCTTCTTATGTTTATCTCGATCTTCTTTCCTTTAATCAGCTACTGTCCTTATCTGATTGTCCTTCAGCACTTAAGTTCTAATATCTATCTTCTGATGATTATCTCCTGATAATATAAGTACTGATATCCTTAAGTCCTGACTTCCAGTATAAGTACTGATCAACAGTTAAGTACTGATTTATCCTGTTCACGTAAGATCTGAAAGCTAAACATAAAACATATTAGCCATGACATTATCAAATATATCTAACAATCTCCCCCAACTTGTAAATTAACAAAATATACAAGTTTAACAGATATTTGATGATGTCAAAAACATTAAGTACAAATGCATGAGAAATAGACTAGATAACTACAACTTACAGTCCTTAAAGTTTTTACCAATTTCAACTTCTGATAACAACTTCAATCTGTATAAATATCATAATTTAAGCAGTTGTAGATCTTCGACTTGGCTTCTTCATTTTCTGATCTCTCTGATGTCAGGAGTTGTTCTGAGATAGTTCTTCAACAAACATATCTCAGCATATCTTAGTTCATCAATCATTCTCCTTTTAACACCTTTAAGCTCTGCAGTATCTTCACCAGTTTGAAAGATTGCAGCTCTGAGATCATTAATCTTTGCTTTTCTTAACTCCTGATCTAGTCTTATGACATAAGCTTTGTCAGATTCAAGATTGAATTCAAGTCCCTTAATACCAAGATACGTTCTGATCTGTGCAGTATTAGGCTTCATATCAACAATATCACCATTGTGATCTCTGTACTTTGGAACATATATGCTGTCAGACTTAACAAAATAAAGCCTTTTCTGTCTCTGAATCTGTTCTTTTAAGTAGTTTGCAGCAGTCTCTGTTATTCTGTCATCCACTTGAAGTAAGAAAAGTACATGCTCCAATTCTTCAAAATACTTCAAAGGAATGGCATTTTGTCTCATATGATAAACCCTACCATCTGTCATGAAATACAACATGATGTATTCTTTCAAGTAGGTATGGTAAACCATCTGTACAGATTCCAGTTGATTCAATCTCTCAGGAGTTGCTCCAATACCTGGTTCACTCAAGGAAGTTGGATCATTGGTAGTGTTGTGTACTCTTCTTTCATCAGCACTTCCCAATCCAGTTTTATCTCTAGCTTCCTTTCCAGTAACTACTCTTGCTTCAAAACCACTTGCAGTAGTCTTCAAAGATTGAGTCTGTTTTGCTTTAGTGAATCCTGGTAGGAGTGTTTTAGATCTATTTTCTGATATCAAGTTAACTTGAGCACTGTCAGAGGTTACTTGCTTCTTCTGAATATCAGAACTTACAATTTCTTGACTCTGAACAACTTGAGCCATGTCAGAGTTTGTTTTAAGAACTTTTCTTGTAGTCAGAGCAAGATCATCTTTTCCATCAGTAATTTCTTCTTCCTCAGGAGGTACATAAGGCTTGATAGGTTCACCAACCTTTTCTTTACCCTTGGATCTTGGATCTATCTGTGGTTGTGATCTAGCCAAAGTTGCTTCAGTATGTATCCTTTCTTTGATCACAATGCCTTTATGTTTTGGAAGTAACTTTTTACCAGAAGCTTCAGATTTAGATGTGACTCTCTCTGATTTAAGTCTGGCTTCTTCTTCCTTTAAACTTTCCAAGTCCATCCCTAGATTTTCTTGAAGAAATAACTGTCTTGACATTTCCTCATCAAGATCTAGAAGTTCATCAGAACTTATCCTTTTACCAGCAGCAGAACTTATTCTTTTCCCAGTATCAGAACTTGTTCTGTGACTAGCTTGTCTTGATGTAAACCTTCTACCTTGACTATGACCACTACCCATTCCAGAGGTTCCTTGGTCATCTTTTCCATCATCCTTTCCTTGCCGTGTCTTGTTGGTTTTGCATTTGGACTTAATTACCTTCTCCCCCTTTTTGGCATCAGTAGGTAATAAAAGAGAGATAAGTAGTTCCACTGAGGTCTGGATTTCAGTAAGTTGCGATTGCTGAGAAGCTTGATTTGTCAGAATTTGATCAATCTGAGCTTGTTGCTTCTCTTGAGTTTTCTCAATATAAGCAACCCTGTCAATGGTAGGTTGGAAGAACTTTTTCTTATCAATTTTCCAAACTTGTTCCTGTTTGATAAAGTTCTCCTGAATCTTGTGTAGCTCTGCATGAGTATTGGAATGAAGACCTTGTAGATGTTTAGTACTCAATGCAGTGACTCTAAGCTGGGTTTTAAAATCATCAGAATTTAACATTTCATCAGCTTTAGTCAAGTGCTCAGCAAGATGTAAAACATTTGGAACACATGAAACTGAGTTCCATTCCTTAGTCCACTCCTGACCTGCAGGAGTTTCACTCCAAGGTACTGGTGCATTCCTGATAACAAACTCCTTTACCAGTTCAGACTTAGGAAGAGTCAGTGGAGGAGTATGTCCTGAAGGACCTGCTTCATCAGCATCTACAGTTGTAGCAGCCTCACCAGTATCTCCAACATTTGCAGAATCAGAACTTAAAGAATCAGTATCTTCTGATAAGACAACAGTGTGAGTAGCAATGGAGGCTTCAACATCCTCTAATTGCTGATCTGATACTAAGTTCTGATCAACAGCCATATCCTGATGCTCACCTAAAATCTGACCATCAGCATCTTGATGCAGAGAAGGTGTTGTTGATAACTCTGGAGTTTGAACAGCATCAATAACAGGTGTTGTAGAAGTAATATTTGCTATTGGAGCTTCTAAGAAAAGTATTTCAGGCACAACCAGGTTCTGAATATCAATTTCAGCACTTGTGCCTGGATCAACAAGAGACACAGATGGTGAGTTAGCCTTTTCAGGTACAACTTCCTGAGATGGAGTTGATGGAGAAGAAGTGACTGGAGCAAATTCCTTGTCTTGTGAGAACAGAGATTCCTGATCCCCTTCCTTAGCTGCTTCCTCCTCATCATCTGAAACTGGCCTTTGTGCCCTCTGTTTCTTGTACTTCCTTGTTAATTTGGATTCCTTGGGAGTTTCAGGAACTATCATGCGTCTAAGCCTCTTGAGAAGCCTAGAACCCCCAATTGCAGAATCCTTCTGAGAAGTTACGTTCTCAGCTTCAACCACCACAGGTTCTGAAGAAGGAATCTATTCCTCAGAATCTGATTCATCTCTCAAAGTAAATCTCCTCCTCTTTTGAGGTGTTTGAGGAACAGTCTTTGTTCTCTTTGGCTTAGAGGATGTAGGCTTCACAGTAGGTGCTGAAGAAGAAGGTTGAGCAGTCTGTGAAGTGGAGAGATAGGATTTGAGATAAGTTCTGAGGGTAGGTTGAGTAGAATGAGAGGTAGGTACTGAGGTTGATGAATTTTGGTTATGGTGAGTTGGTTGAACATTTGAGTAAACAGATTTGTAAGTAGCAGGATCAGCATTTACCAGAATCTGTTTCACAGACTGAGGGATCTGTAATTGTCTCACCGTTGATTTCTTTGTGTCAGCATTTATCAGGTCGTTAAAGTACCTCTTTGCAACCTTAAAAGGTGGGGTTTGAATGCTGACTAACTGGGGTTCAGCAGTACAATACGTATAAATAAGTTGACAGAATCTAGCAAAATAAATAACATCTCGATCCTCTGTCATCCTATCCCCAATGAAACCAATTATTCCAGTTGCAAAATCAAAATGAGTTTGATGGATAATAGCATACCCTATGTGCTGACTCAGAATTGGGATAGCATCAAAATTTGAACATTTGTTCCCAAAAGCTTTGGTGATGCAATAAAAGAAGAAACTCCATTCTCTTCTGATATTAGCCCGTTTCAACTATCCAAGTTTCGTCAGACTCTTTTCATATCCCAATTCAGCCATTAACTCCCGAAGGGCTGAGTCCTCTGGAACTGAGAAAGTACAATCCTCGGGAAGATGTAAAGCCCTGCGTACTGTACCAGGAGTGACTACAAAAGATGAATCACCCACTTGGAAGATAATACTGGGAGTTCCACGGTTACCACCATCATCAAAAATGCCAGTCCTCCAGAACCTCAGAACTTGTTGACTTGAAAATAGTTCAGGCTGAGTTAAGGCGTACCCAACCTCACTATGTGCAAGAAGATCTTGCACAAAGTGCAATTCAGATGGAGCTTCAGCATGATCAAGAATTGCAGCATAGTTGTTTGGAACAAACTTTGCTCCATCAATGATTAAATCCTTTGGTGCCATGTGAAAAAAAATTGAGAATTAAGTATGCCTGATAGGTGTTTGATATAATATCTGTATGAAAACAACGGAAATAGTAAAGTGAAGGAGAGTAAAAGTAAGAAGAGAGATAAAAGATGAAGAAATTAAAAAGATTAAAGAAATCTTCTCTCTGCTGTACTTATACAAAAAAATATTACCGTTGGACACCTGTCAGACATGCAGTAATAACGGATAGTTACTGGGCTCGAGAAAACAGTAATCATTACTTACCCATTTGCCGAGTTTCAAGGAAAAACTGTTCCATTTATCAAGGGAAACAATTCAAATTTTAACCCGTTATCACTGATTGAATTATTTGTCACTGCAACATTAATATTCTGAAAATAAATCATGTTAAAAATGACCGAGATAATTTCGATGAATAAGTGCTGACAGAGAATCAGAACTTAACTAAAAGCACAATTTAAATGGTCATCAGAATATCAATCAGGATTTATCAACACAAGATAAAATAACTCAGAGACAAAATCTTGAAGTAAAAACAGTTTTCATTAATATATCAAGTCAATACATTTATGAAATAGAAATTACATCAATACAAGATTTTCCCTAAGCTTCTAACCCTAACATCAACAGCTTTAGTCCTAGCTAAGAAGCCTGACAAAGCTGAGGATGAAGAAGAACAGGAAAAAGACGAGATTAAGTCATCTTCCTCTTCCTATCTTCGACGAACAAGATGGCGAGTCATATGATTCGCTCTTGCTGACGGATAGCTTCCCGCATTTCCTCCTCCAATCGCTCCAGATGGCGATGGTAGTCCATATAGAAGAATAGGAGGTGAGTCAGCACCTCCTGTGGGACAGAATCCCAGATCTCCTCAGGAATGGCTGTTACATGCCACTCCTGCTGCCAATCGGCACAACTTAGCTCCATTGTGAAGGTTTGGTTGTTCAAAAACATGTTGTATCGAACCATTGTGTTTTTGATAGAAGAAGGAGGATAAGTGTGTGAGAAGAATGTGATGGAAAGACTGATGTGAAGTGGTTGCTTATATAGGTAAGAGAATGCCAAGAGACGTAAAGATATTTAATGCTGACAGGTAGAATTAATTCTACCTCGTCTCCCAAGACTTTGAAAAAGAATAACAGTCATTGGAAAGAGGAAGCATGGTCTAGACCGCACAAAACACAAGAAACAGTGGTCTGTTCAAGTACAAATACCATTAATCCTAATCACAGTGACTATTAATCTTCCACTTCAACATATTCGAGTACAAACTGAGACTGTTATCAAATTTTATTTAAAGATAAGCCAAGTAAAGGATTAGACTGAGAAATCAGAACTTAGACCTATACCAGAACTTAACAGTCATCAGAACATAATTTCTTAACTCGAAAAAGGAATGCCTATCTTAGTAAATACTCATACAAGTTCTGAGTTATGGACGTCAGTACTTAATCATCAGAACGTGTAACTTAGAACTTGTCCTCAGAATTTGTGCAATAATGACATATTGACTGTTTTATCTAAAATATCATAGACCACCACAGAAATTTTCATCATTCAGATGGAGTGATTAGTGTGTGCATTAAGCTAAAAACAGACAAAGAGTAAAGTCTGATTCACTGCAGTACATCTTAGAAATAAGGCATAACTAAAATTTTGCTAAAGATCTGTCATTGTCCTGAAACCGACTGAAGAATGAGTTTATGCTTGAGTCCACCTCAACTATTTTGTGCTAATTTTATGCATCTTTTGAAATTCTATTTTACAGTGGCTTCTCAGTGTAAGTGAGTCACGACTGTTTATCAGAATTTATGCTATTTTTAGAGTATTTCTCCAGTAATCATAGAGTGTGAAAAGTCACCAAGAAAATATTTTGCTTTTCTGATGCATATTTACTTAATATCAGCAATGCACTTGGGTCGTCCCTTCCACATTTTTACTCTAGATCTCAAAGGAGTACCTGATTTTAATCTTTGATCTTTTTGCTTTTGCTTTTGATAAGAGAGGTCTATCAGCACTTAGTACATTCAGCAGTTTTACTAGTATCAGAACTTAACAGATGAGTAGCATTATTCTAATTTGTGACTTAGTAATAAGATATACAAAGTGAACTTAACTAAGCTCATTTATCAGAATTTGCTAGTGTCATAAGATTTCCACTGAAATAATTACTTCTTCTATGGAATCATTTGTTTATTGAAGACTACTAGGTCAGTATCTAGCACAGTTATCCTCATAGGATTGAATAGGTACTAGAACAGACATATCACTTATCAGAGCTTAGAAACATATATCAGACAACAGTCAGTACTTAAAGACATTTATCAATTAAGCACAGAATACACAATGAGATGAATTCTGTAAATACTGAGCATACAGTCTGATAACACAGAACAAGTCTAAGCAGATTTATAGAAGGAACCTGAAACCATTCCAAGTTCATTTACCAATCTTGTAAACGTAGCTTCACATAATGGTTTTGTGAAGATATCTGCCAACTGTTGATCTGTGGGAACAAAATGCAATTCCACTGTACCTTCATCCACATGTTCCCTGATGAAGTGGTACCTGATGCTGATGTGCTTTGTCATTGAGTGTTGAACTGGATTACCTATCATAGCAATAGCACTTTGATTATCACAGTAAATAGGGATTTTGAAATATGTTAACCCATAATCCAGTAACTGATTCTTCATCCAAAGAATCTGTGCACAACAGCTTCCTGCAGCAATATACTCTGCTTCTGCAGTTGATGTAGAAATTGACTTTTGTTTCTTGCTGTACCAAGAAACCAATCTGCCTCCAAGAAATTGGCAGCTTCCACTTGTGCTTTTCCTGTCAATTTTGCAACCTGCAAAATCTGCATCTGAGTAACCTATTAGTTTAAAATCTGATTCTCTAGGATACCATAATCCCAGAGCAGCTGTTCCTTTAAGATACTTAAAGATTCTTTTTACAGCTGTTAAGTGAGGTTCTCTTGGATCTGCTTGAAATCTTGCACAAAGACAGGTAGCATACATGATATCAGGTCTACTAGCAGTTAGATAGAGTAGAGAGCCAATCATACCTCTGTAGTCAGTAATATCTACTGATTTACCGGTATCCTTATCCAGTTTTGTTGCAGTGGTCATTGGAGTGGATGCAGTTAAACAATCTTGCATTCCAAATTTCTTTAGCAAGTTTCTGGTGTACTTGGTTTGACAAATAAAAGTGCCTTCCTCATTCTGCTTGACTTGAAGGCCCAGAAAGTAGCTAAGTTCCCCCATCATACTCATCTGATATCTTGACTGCATAAGTTTGGCAAACTTCTTGCAAAGTTTATCATTTGTAGATCCAAAAATGATATCATCAACATAAATCTGGACCAGAAGTAAGTCCTTTCCATGGTTGAGGTAGAACAGTGTTTTGTCTATTGTCCCTCTGTTGAATCCACTTTCCAGAAGAAACTGAGCTAAAGTCTCATACCATGCTCTAGGAGCTTACTTAAGTCCATAAAGTGCTTTGTCAAGTCTGTAGACATAATCTGGATGTTTGGTATCTACAAAACCTGGAGGTTGTTCAACATATACCTCTTCCTCCAATTCTCCATTGAGAAAAGCACTTTTCACATCCATTTGAAAGACAGTAAACTTTTTGTGAGCAGCATAAGCCAAAAATATCCTTATGGCTTCTAACCTAGCAACTGGTGCAAATGTTTCATCATAATCAATTCCCTCCTGTTGAGAATATCCTTTTGCAACCAGCCTTGCCTTATTCCTTGTAATTATGCCATCACTGTCAGTTTTTTTTCTGAATACCCACTTTGTACCAACAACAGATCTATTCTTTGGTCTTGGTACTAGGGTCCAGACTTTGTTTCTTTCAAATTCATTCAACTCTTCCTGCATTGCTTGCACCCAATCAGCATCTTGAAGAGCTTCTTCCACTTTCTTTGGCTCAGTCTGAGAGAGAAAAGAATTGTAAAGACACTCATTTGAAGTACCTGTTCTAGTTCTGACACCTGCATCAGGATTTCTAATTATCAAATTAGGTGTATGTGATTTTGTCCACTTCCTTACAGATGGAAGGTTTTCTCTAGAACTGGATGCTCCCCCATGATCCATGTTATCTTCATTTTCATTTTCTGATACCCCCCCTGAAACTATGCTTTCTGAGTTGGATTCTTCAGTATTTAGATTTTCAGTACTATCAGAACTTGGCTTATCAGAACTTGACGAATCAGAACTTGAAGAGCCAGATGCATGTTCGAATGTTTCTTGAGATGTGGTAGGATTTTGAGTATGCTCCCCCTGCATAGGAGCATCTTCATTTAACGTAGTCACCACAGTTTCAATAACATCAGAGTTTAATCCATCAGAGTTTGCAGTATCAGGACTTAGACTGTCAGGATTTTCAGTATCAGAATATGAGTCTTCATTTTCAAATCTCAGCTGATCATGGTCAACGAAATCTTTAAGACCAGTGATCTTCTTGTCATCAAAAGAGACATTGATAGATTCCATGACCACTTTTGTTCTCAAATTATAGACTCTGAAGGCTTTTGTGAAAAGTAGATATCCAACAAAGATTCCTTCATCAGCTTTTAGATCAAACTTTGATAGCTGTTCAAGATGAGTCTTGAGAACAAAACACTTGTATCCAAATACATGAAAATATTTCAGATTTGGCTTCTTTTTCTTCACCATCTCATATGGTGTTTTTCCATGCTTGTTAATGAGTGTTGCATTTTGAGTAAAACAAGCAGTCTGCACAGCTTCAGCCCAGAAATAGGTTGGAAGCTTTGCTTCTTCAAGCATTGTACGTGCAGCTTCAACGAGAGTTCTATTCTTCCTTTCAACAACTCCATTTTGCTGTGGAGTTCCAGGAGCAGAAAATTCTTGCTTTATTCCATGGCTTTTGCAGAACTCTTCCATTATCAAATTCTTGAACTCAGTGCCATTATCACTCCTTAAAATTTTCACAGAATCTTTGACCATTTTATCCAGCTGTTTGACATGATCAATCAAGATAGATACAGTTTCACTTTTTGTGTGCAAGAAATACACCCATGTGTATCTGGTGAACTCATCCACTATGACCAACGCATACTTCTTCTTTGCAATAGACATGACATTTACTGGACCAAATAGATCAACATGTATAAGATGATAAGGCTCAAGAATTGATGATTCAGTCTTGCTCTTGAATGAAGATTTTCTTGTTTGGCTTTCTGACATGAATCACAAAGACCATCAGAAGCAAATACTGTGTTTGGCAATCCTCTCACAAGATCTTTCTTGACAAGTTCATTTATATTGTTGAAATTTAAATGAAAGAGTTTCTTATGCCAATTCCAGCTTTCTTCAATTGATGCTCTACTTAACAGACAGATTGCAGAGCCATCAGTACTTGTTGAAAGCTTAGCTTCATAAATGTTACCACATCTGTATCCTTTCAGAACAACTTTGCCTTTAGATTTACTCACAACTTCACAGTGTTCTTCAAAGAAATCAACATGATACCCTCTGTCACAGATTTGACTTATACTCAGTAGGTTGTGTTTAAGTCCTGAGACCAGAGCTACTTCTTTAATGATGACATTCCCAAGATTGATATTGCCATATCCCAATGTTTTTCCAATGTTGCCATCTCCATAAGAAACACTTGGGCCAGCTTTCTCCACAAAGTCTAATAGCAGGGCCTTATTTCCAGTCATATGACCTGAACATCCACTGTCCAGAACTAGAATATTTTTCCTGTTGCCCTGCAATCACAAAGACCACTAATTATTAGTTTTAAGGACCCAGACTTGCTTGGATCCTTTGGCCTTATTAAGTTTGTTAACATTTGCAGCGGATTTAGCATCAGAGTTTATGTTAACATTTTTCTTATCAGAATTTACATTATCAGACTTTGAATCAGAATTTACACTAGAAGGAACAATGGAAACTTTCTTCAAAGAAGGTTTTATTTGATAATAATCATAGTACAAACTATGATATTCCTTACAAGTATAAATGGAATGCCATAAACTACCACAATGAAAACAAGGATTTTGTGGTTTGTATCTAACTGACTGACTCTTAACTCCTGATTTTGAAGGTAAGGAGTTAATATTCTTATTTTTCCTGCAAAAAGAAGCCAGATGGTTAGAACTTCCACAGTTATGACATATTTTCCTAGGAGCATCAAGAACAGGTTTATAATCATTGCTTTTATTCACACCTTCCTTTCCATTCCTATTTTTCCTAGGTGATTTTACCTTGTTTGCATTCTTGACATCTTTCAGCTTATGCTTAAGCTGCTTCTTTGTCATTAAGCCTATGTTTACTTCAGCTGTCTTTTCCTGTTTTAGTTTGTCAGAAGTTAATTCCTCTTTAAATTCTGATTTCTCATTATCAGACTTTACAGTTACAAACTTAACAGGTTTTAACTTTGGCTTTTGCTTAACAACAGGATTAATTTCTTCAGTTCCTTATCATTCTTATTCTCTCCATAACCTAAGCCCTCTTTCCAATTTTCACTACTTAGCAAATTTTGAGTTGTTCTGCCAGAGTTAGTCCAAGTCCTGATTATCTCTCTTTCCTTTTCTAACTCAGTTTTTAGAGATTCATTCATTTTTAGCACTTCATCCCTAACATAAAAAGCATCATCTCTATCCTTCTGAGTTTGATGGAATATAACTAACTCTTTTTCTAAGAAATCATTTCTTTCTTAAAAGCAAGATTTTCAGAAGTTAATCTTTCACATGTTAAGGTTTGATCTCTATAACTAACAAACATGGTTTTAAGATATCTTCTCAACTCATTAATATCATCAGTATGAAAAGCATAAGTAGTCTGAGGTACCTTTGTTTCAGCAGCTTCAGAACTGCTCTCAGCACTTTCTTTATCAGCATTTGCCATCAATGCATAGTTCTCCTCACTTTCAGAGTCTAAAGTGTCTGTCCAACTTTTCTGCTTTGTGACAAGAGCCTTGCCTCTGTCACCCTTTACCTTCTTGCAGCCAGGAGATATGTGGCCTTTCTCACCACAGTTATAGCATTTAACATTGGTGTAATCTCCTCTGTCAGACTTTCCTCCTCTGCCTTCAGATCTTCTGAAATTCTTCTTATCAGAACTTATGCTTTTTCTGGAAAACTTCTTTCCCTTCCTGAACTTCCTGTATGCAATCTTGGTGATTCCTTTCACCATAAGAGCACACAGCTTCATCATCTCCTCATCAGCATCAGTCTCAGGCAAGCTTTCAGAATCTGAGTCATCATCACTCTCAGAACTTGATGACTCAGTATCAGACTTTATGAAAAGAGCTTTACCCTTGTCTTTCTTTGAGGAAGCTGCCTTGGGGAATTCTTCTTCAGCCTTAAGAGCGACTGTCCTTGACTTTCCTCCTTTCCTCTTGCTTCTTTGTTCCATCTCCAGCTCATGAGTCTTGAGCATTCCATAGATTTCGTCAAGAGTTATTTCATCAAGATTGTAGTTGTCTCTTATTGTCGTTGCCTTCAAATCCCAGCATTCAGGAAGAGCTAACAGGAACTTAAGGTTTGAATCTTCAAGATCATACTCTTTATCAACCAATGACAAATCATTCAAAAGTTTGACAAATATATCATATAAATCATTCAATGACTCATTAGTCTTTGAGTCAAAGTGTTCATACTCTTGAGTGAGTATTGTCTTCCTGTTCTTCTTAATTGTGTCAGTTCCTTGACACCTTGTTTCCAGAGCATCCCATATCTCCTTAGCAGTCTTGCAGTTGATTACCCTGTTTGACATTACATTATCAATGACACTATGCAGTAAGTGTCGTACCTTAGCATCCTTAGCAATTGATGCTATGTCTTCAGCAGTATAATCACTCTTCTCCTTTGGTACGGTCATTGCTGCTTCACCTGCAACTGCAACAACGAGTTTTGGTTGGTTTGTGAGGACCTTCCTTGATTCTATCCAGGTATTCTGGATCTGTTGCTTCCAGGAACATGGTCATCCTTACCTTCCATATGGGATATTCGGATGTCTCAGTATGGGACTCTGATGGTCTCATACCGACTCTGAATTAGTGTCTTTGGTGGTTCCTCAGTTGTGGTAGGCTTAGTTGGAGTTTCTGTGTCCGACATGATTGTGTTTGGATCTTTAATTGTATGTAAGTTAACAGATAGGCTCTGATACCAATTGTTAGGTCACACACACTGTAGAGGGGGTGAATACAGTGTATAGTACACTCAAATCGAACTTTAAGAACTTAGTAACAGAAAACAAACTTTATTGAACCAATAAACTCTGTTACAGTATGGAACTGTTACCTCTCAGTGATGAACAAATATCACGAGAGCTGCTAGGGTTATCTAGAATAATAACTTCGATAATGATAACACTTATAGTGTAAACCCTATGCCTGTGTTTATATACTACACAGTTACAAGATAATTGCTAATTGATATGGAATATAATTCTGCTTCCTAAAATATATCAATCAGATATCTTTTCTTCCAAGTATTCCATTCTTCACGGAATTCCTTCTTCATGCATATCTCTTCTTATGTTTATCTCGATCTTCTTCCTTTAATCAGCTACTGTCCTTATCTGATTGTCCTTCAGCACTTAAGTTCTGATATCTATCTTCTGATGATTATCTCCTGATAATATAAAGTACTGATATCCTTAAGTCCTGACTTCCAGTATAAGTACTGATCAACAGTTAAGTACTGATTTATCCTGTTCACGTAAGATCTGAAAGCTAACATAAAACATATTAGCCATGACATTATCAATATATCTACTGACTTTATCCTGTTCACGATAGTAAGTCTGAAAGCTAAACAAAAATGATTTACAGCGGGCCGAGCAATTCAGGGAAGTGGAAGAGCCTTGTTATTCCTAATGAACTAACAATGAGATTTACAGAAGGGGGGTTGAATGTAAATCTCAAAACTTTTTCAAGTTTTGAGCAGTTTCAAAGGCTATGTGTTTAAGATAAACAAGTGTATGAATTGCTTTAAGCTAATACTGTAATAACCCCAATTTTTGGAGATTTTTGAAACCCAGATGAATAGTAACTTTTGCTGACAATGCTGATTAAGAAAAATTATCAGACCACGATATATAGGAGTACTGTTATGGAAATTCTAAGATCATATTAGTATTCCATAAAGAAAATAAGTGTATGTAAAAGCTGTCGGATTTTGAAACGAGCACTTTTTTTTCCCCGAGATTTCCACCAGACATTAAGGGATTTAAGGACTTAATATTAAGATGAAGGATTTAA